>NC_092058.1:29675391-29942891 GCF_039877785.1 Chaetodon trifascialis | reverse complement strand
ACTCCACGCAGCTGGGGGGCACAGATTTTGAGCACCCTGGGGTTGACACCATCAGGGCCTGGAGCCTTGTTTGAGTGGGGTCTCATCAGCTGTCTTCTCACCTGGTCAGCAGTGAAGCACACTGTGGAGGTGACAGGTGGGGGAGGGGTGTAGTCCTCAGGTTGGGAAGTAAAGTCAGTCTGGCAGTCTGGGGAGGTGTCGAGAGGGCTCACACAGGAGGATGGGGTGGGTGTAAGAAGGAAGTGAAGGAGAAGGAGGGGGGAGTGGGGAGTAATTGATGGTGGTCATCCAGGACAGACAGAAGAGGAGTCAGAGGGGGGATGAGCCAGGCCTGAAGTGCCAAATCTATTAAAAAACAGATTCAGTTCATTGGCCCTGTCAACACAGCCTTCAGCTCCTCTGCTGTTGGTTGTTCTGAAGTCAGGTTGTTGTTCTGCTGGAGTTTTCACTCCAGCTTCCTCCTGTATTTCTCCTTAGCCTCCTTGATTTTCACCTTCAGTTCCCTCTGTATCGTTCTCACCTCCTCCCTGTTGCCAGCTCTGAAAGCACTCTTCTTCTCATTGAGGATGACTTTGATGTCCTTTGTCACCCACGGCTTGTTATTTGGATAACAATGGACAGCCCCGTCTGGGACAGTGCAGTCCACACAGAAAGTGATATAATCTGTGATGCACCTCACTCCTTGTTATGTGCCTCTGGTGAAGAGTCAACCTACGACCACAATGAGGAGATGGTCAGAGGAGACATATGAGACACTGCAGGGCTGTTTTGAGGTGACAGACTGGCAGGCACTCTGTGAGCCACATGGGGAGGACATTTATGGGCTCACAGAGTGCCTGCCAGTCTGTCACCTCAAAACAGCCCTGCAGTGTCTCATATGTCTCCTCTGACCATCTCCTCACTGTCCTTGTGGTCGTAGGCTGACTCTTCACCAGAGGCACATAACAGGGAGTGAGGTGCACAAGGTTGTGGTCTGACCTGCCCAGAGAGGGGAGGGGAAGCAGCTGTATGCATCCTTGGCATTAGCACACAACAAGTCCAGGGTTCTCTCCTCTCTTGTAGAACAGCTCACATACTGAGTGAAATTGGGCAGTGTTGTTGCCATGGTGACATGGTTGAAGTCCCCGGAGATATCGATGAATGCATTTGGGTGTTGAGTTTGCATATGGGCCATGGCGGAGTGAATGACGTCACATGCCGATGTCGGGTTGGCAGACGGGGGATGTAAACAGCAACGATAATGGCATGTGAAAACTCCCTGGACAAATAATATGGCCTGAGCCCAACAATTCAATGTCCAGGCAAGAGATACGTTCCTTGATTGTAATGTGACCAGGATTACACCATCGGTTGTTGACTAGAACGGCAAGCCCCCCTCTTTTATGCTTACTGCTCTCAGTGCAATCCGGTCGGCCCGAACAGTCTGAAAGCCACTGATGGAGACGTTGTCATCAGGTATGTGCTGCAGCCATGTCTCAGAAAAACAAATCAGACTGCACTCCTGGTACTCCCTCTGACTCCTGGCGAGTGCTGTTAGCTCATCCGCCTTATTTGCCAGCGACCTCACATTGCCCATGATGAGAGAGCGGAGACACGGCTTATATCTCCTCTTCTCAATAAGTCTCTTGTCTCGACCGAGCTCTTTTCCTCCGCTGTTTCTGTCCTCCCCTGCATCCTCTGTGTTTGCGCGATCAGCTGATCTCTGGAGTAAACAATGCGCTGTGTCCCAGTGAGAGTAGTGTAGGGGAACTAACTTAATTTGATGTTGCATTCGTTGATAAAATGACGGGGCACCACCTTCCTCAGCTAAGGACTGCAGAAATTAACTGCTATAAAATGCTGATAAAATACTAACGAATGAACTAACAGTAAACCAGTCTGATAATCTGAAGTGTAAACTCTGAATACAGGGATCATATATATTCAGCTAAAAAGGACACTGTCTAACCACGACAGAAGATATGAAGTAATATGACATAACACAAAATAAACTTATGGCAACGCAATGGCAAAACAAGTTTGGCGATAGTGAGAAGTAGTTGTAAGGGGATAATATGGACGCGAATGTAAAGTTAATGGATTAAATGAGCAGTTGAGAGAATTTGGATAAATTAGCAGTATCTTAACCTCACGGACCAACTCTTATTTAAACCCGCTTAGCATGCCTACTTGGTTGATGACGTCCCAGTAAATTCTGCTCCGAACTAACTCGAAGTTGCCCAGGTGTTCGTCCGTGGCTCGATCTGCTCGGTGGTCTGGTGGAAGACCCAGGCACACCAAGGTGAAGAGCTGATGTTGGACGGTGATGTCTCTCGAACTGGGTTCTACGGTGTCGGTTACAGATAAGGGACGGCTCCGGATGGTTGTTAACCCAGACCAAGGATCAACAGCTGGCTGCAGGGTTTTGGTTCGGTTGAGTCCGTGAAGGATTATTTTAGACTGATAGTAACAAAATTGATAGTCTCTTCGATGGCTGGTCGAAAAGGGTCTACAAAATTATTATTATTTGACTAAAATTTACAGATATTAAAACAAAACGTGTGACTTAGAGAAATGAAAGTTTACGGCAAAAACTATAGAAACACGTCTTCTGAAAAATAAATCACGCTACTCGGTATGGCTTTTGAGTAGCTCGAAGACGGGAAAAACTTAAAGAGCAAAATGACTGTACAAGACTAAGACAACTAAGAAGTAACAAACAAAACTAAAACATAACGTAACATAACTTAAAACAAGACTGCGGCTGCAGACATTTGAATCTCGCTCCGGGGCGTGTCTAATGGGCAGGCCATCACTCATGTAGGACGGTTTGCGGCGCGCGATGTAATCTCGCCTCATGGAGCTAGAATTAATTAATGACTCATACGAGGGGCTCATCTGCTTCTCACTATGGTCAACCACATATATTTTAAATGACAAGTTTTCAACAGCATTCCAACATTGTTCACGTGTATTAGACAAGTATTATGACTAGATGGTGACATTCAACAATAATCAAAATAACAATTTCTACTGCTCATTCTAAACATATAATTTTCCCAAAATAAAAGAGTTGAGAGACAGACACTTATACATGTCCAAAGGGATTATTACTAGTACAACTACGTATTAATAATGCTTCATCAGGCATATTTGGCCTAACTGCTACAATGGTAGTATAGTTCCACAATTCAGACAAACTTTATAAAACAGTTAAAAATCACAACTTTCTCATCCTTCAAGTTGGAGGAACTGGAAAAACATCAACATTATGCGTACAATGAGTCCTGCAAGGTGAAAACATCAAAAGTTAAGTTTAACATGGAGATTTGGTTATCCTGGTGTAGTAGGAAAAGCACACAAACATACAGCACAAGTTGCTTGAGGAATGTCCAATTTACAACCTATCAGCATTATCTGATTTGTGGATTCCTATGAGGCATGGCATTTGTCCCTCCAGACAGTTTAATTGTCTTGACCCCTTAGGGGCTATCGGGGAAGAATTAGCATTGAGTACCCTGCCACACCCAGGAAATCTTTCTTTGTGTTCAGCACTGGGAAACATGCCACTGCCTGGACCTTTTTTGCCACTGGATGAACGGCACCTTGCCCAACCACCCGTCACCGTCACCCTCGCAAACTCACACTTTGCGAGATTGACAGTGAGTTGAGCCTGGGCCAACCGACTGAACAGGACCCGGATGCGCACATTGCTGGACCACGTATCTGAAAACACAACCACATCATCAAGATAAACTGTACAACCCTCCAGATCACCCAGAACTTTTGTCATCAGCCTCTGGAAGGTAGCTGGTGCATTCCTCAAGGCATAACATTGTAAGAAAACAAACCATTAGGTGATAAGAATGCTGATATCTCACGTGCACACTAAGATAAAGGCACCTGCCAGCAGCCCTTCAGCAGATCAAACTTGCTGACAAATCTGGCATGGCCTACCTGGTCGACACAATGTTCCATGAGTGGAAGGAGGAAGGAATCGCGCTTGGTAAACGCATTAACTTTACAAAAGTCTGTACAAAAACTGAGGGTGTTATCCGATTTTGGCACCATGAGACAGGGGGATACCCAGCTGGAAGAGGATGGCTCAGCTACGCTGTGGTCTAGCATATACTGTACTTTGGCCTCCAGACACTTACGTTTCTCATGGTTCATGAGATAAAAACGCTGCCTGACTGGCTGAGCGTCTCCTACATTTTTGTCATGAACCATGAGGTACATCTGTGTGGGGGTGTCGGTGAACAAAACAGGAAATGATCTAATCAACCCCAAAAGATCAGACTGTTGGGACTCTGACAAGTGGCTCAACAACACATGCAGGTTGGCTAGTGACTCTTCAGGCGGCCCTGCAGCACCCCAGGTTTGGGATCTGGCAACCCATCCTCAACCTCAGCTGCCACAGACTGAGGGGCATGGACCGCAGACACCCTCCTCACAAAACATGCTGCACACGCAGCAGGAGAAGACTGGGTCCCCGCACCAGAAGGACCAGAGAGACCACGACAATAATATGGTTTCAGCAGATTCACATGACACACCTGAGTTGATTTTCTGCGCTCAGGAGTAGATACAATGTAGTTCAGTTCAGACAACTGCTTCACAACCTTGTATGGATCTGAGAACTTCGCTTGAAAAGGTGATGAGATGGGCAACAGTGCCAGGACCTGATCCCCAATACTAAACTCCCAATGCTCAGCATGCTGATCAAACGACTTCTTCATTTTACCCTGCACAGTGGACAAATTCTGCTTCACAAGTTCCCCAGCTACATACAGCCTGTGATCAAACCATTAGCATACTCAATTAGATTTTTCTGGCGAGTCTGCCTCTCTCCACTGATCATGCAGCAGTGGCCGCGCACTGTATATCCAAACACCAAATCATTCAGGCTAAACGCGGTACTTTCTTGTGACACCTCTCTGACAGCCAACATCAACCAAGCCAAACCCTCCTCCCAGTCTCTCTCCATCTCCGCGCAGTACACACGCAACAGCAGCTTCAATGTCTGATGGAAATATTGCAAGGTTCCCTGGCTCTCCGTGTGATACGCAGACACCTGGTTATGCTTAACATGCGACTGGTTTAAAACTAGAGCAAAAGAGGAAAGGGGAGGAAGAGGAAAAGTTAGAGCCCCCATTACTCTGAATTATTTTTGGGATACCAAACACTGAGATGAACTGACTCAGAGCACATACCACAGACCTCGCCGTTATCGTGCGCCACGAGTACGCAGCTGGATAACGAGTGGCTTGACACATGACAGTGAGGAGATAAACCGCACCTGATCTAGAAGGAGGCAGCGGACCCACAGAATCGATAATCAAGTGCTGAAAAAGCTGGCTGACAGCAGGGATTGGGAACAAAGGAGCAGGTGATATGCTCTGATTTGGCTTACCAGTAAGCTGACATGTATGATATGTTTTAATGTAAGCGGCAACATCCATTTTCAAACACGGCCAAAACAAATGCCACAGGATCCGATCGTAGGTTTTACGGATGCCCCAGTGACCAGCATCGTCATGAGCCAGCTTCAACATGGACTCACGCAGTTTAGCCCGCACCACAACTTGGCCCTACAGGGTCTCCTTTAAAGCTGCCACTGTGAGGCACCCACTTTCTTACCAAAACCTCATTGTGAATGACATAACCCTGAGAGCTATCCCTCACTTCCTCCATGGGAAACACCTGTTGAAACATCCCACCAGAGAGGGATAAGCTTGCTGTTCAACCACAGGCTTGGGATCAGCACACACCATGGTGTGTGTAACAGCACATGCAGTAAACACCTCTGGGAAATTTGCCTCACTCTCGTCCGGCTGTGTCCGTACTCGTGGGACGGGAAAAACTACAGGAGGTGGTGGCAGAACCTCAGCCCGAACGTGACACCATTTCCCAAAATAGAGGTGATGCCATCAACCTGCAGTGCAGGACACACGCCAGCAGCCACCTGACCCTGGACAAGGTCCGAGTACAGCATGACATTGTGCAGCGGAACCTGCAAAATCTTTATGCCCACCCCCAACACAGGTACAGAGGACCCAGTATCACTCTCCTCTGAAAAAGGCAACACTGACTCCTGGATGAAAGAATTGAACGCAGTAGTGTCACGCAGTATCTTAACCGGGACCTTCTTCTCACTCCACAGACAAAGCCATTCAATGCAAAAGGAAAGAAAGTGTCCAGCCCACCAGGTAAAACACGTTGATGCACCCCTTCACACTCTTACCTAAGTACAGGCATTTTTGGCACAGACACAGCAACACATGTGCGTTTTGTCTGCGCCACAGGGAGTCTGGACTTGGCCTTTAAAGCGCAACAGTCAGCTCTCAAATGACCCTTTTTATGACCATAGCTACAGACCTTATCTGCACTTCTCATGCTACGATTCCGCAGCTCCGTTCTACCAGACTGAGCTAGGGAGTAGTTGCCATATAACCTGGCAGCCTCCGCAAAAACATTGCGAGTGCGCCGCTCACCAAAATGATGCCCATAGCTTTGACTCTCAGAAAAAGATAAGGATGAATAGGCCTCCTGCGCTCTCCCAGTCAGAGCGCACTGCAGCATTAAAGTGCGCGCAGACTCTGGCCCCTTCCTAGTCTCAGCAACACGCTGAGACAAAAATGTCTCTGGATCCCCCTCATTAAATTTTGGTAACAAACGCAAATTACCCAGCACATTGAAACACTCGTCCAAGCGCTCAGGCAGGGATGGGGAGGTCTCCAGCTCCACAGAACCATCTGAAATAAGCTTACCACTTTTAATCAGATCAAGCCTGTATTGCTGCAGAGACAACTTTGTCTGCTCCATCTGGAAACAGAGCTTCCCCACCACTAACTGCTTTTCAATTTCCGTGTTTCATTTTATCATGCTCCACCTGTAGCATTTTGCAGCTGAAGAGACAGTTTTCTGTTGGTGAAGACAATACCAGAGCGACTAGGAGAGTGATTAGTGGACATTCATCAAGTGGACACAAACACAACTCCAAATGAATGCTAATATTGCTCTGAATCTGCATGCAAGGTTTGAAAGGTGATACTATTTTCTGCTCCCCAGTGAAAAAAAGTTAAGAAATCTGAATGAAAGATCTTATGACAAAACAAAGAACATCTCACACAGTACATGGGTGGTTAACGTTCAAATATGATCAGACGAAACAGGTTTATCAACATCTAGCTATTTTTTAAAATTGTTTGTCTGGCAAGATTGTAAACATAACATGCATGTGTGAGTAAGAACACAATTCTTTTTTTTTTTTTTGAACATTGAACAGTTGGTCCCCACATTCTTAGACAGTTGTTATATCTGATAATTTGAAGAAAATAGATGGATGGAGGTCAGCTGTCCTGAGTCAGTACTATATCTTTTGCCAATATGGACATTTTGATGCAGATTTATTTCTTCAAATAACAAATTCAGGTTTTGCTGCCTTGTGAAGTGTACAGCATGTGTTCTCTGACTTCATTCTAGTTAAGTTATTAGTGTAAAACATGTATACATGCACAATATGGTCTTTTCAGACTTCCTCTGAGCAGTGTTTGCAGATCATTGCATTGCAGATCTTTTCCTTAATTCGTGTGAGAATTATCCAGTCCTGAAAACCACTTTTAAGCCACATCAGTCTTCTTTGTCTCCTCATCCAGGGGCCTGTCCCTACACACCTGTGTTTCACTTAGAAACCCTCTGTGACTAATGCTGCGTCACAATAACTCCCCTAATCATAGTGACCAGCACACACTCACTCAGACACAAAAAAGATTTGGAGATTGTCATGTAATTTTGTAGCTTGTGCATGGGTAAACAGCTGCTCTTCAGCCAACATGGGACCTCAAACGAACCCAACTTCATTTTTTTATCATAGTTAATTCAGGTGGTAGAAAAAGGTCTAGGATTTGGGGATGCTACAAAATCTAGGTGTGAATATATTTATAAGTATTTCTGATAAAAAAAACATTTGGGGATAGGGCTTGTTAGGTATGATTTTGTATTGAATGACAGCAATACAAAATTTATTATGTTTATGATAAATTTATGATGTTTCATAAAGCAAGCATAAATAGCCATTTGTTGTGCCAACATCCATTTAGTCTCTGTCTCCAAGCATTACAGCTTCATCTCAGGTTTATCCAGTGTTACAATCAACCAGCCATTATTCCCCCATATCCTCCCCAGCAGACCCTTGGCACTGATGTACTCTGAATTAGGGGTGGGTATTGCCAAGGACCTCATGATACGATACGCATCACGATACTTGAGTATGATATGATATTGCGATATCCATTCATCCATTTTCTATGCCGCTTATCCCTTTTGGGGTCGCAGGGGGGGCCGGAGCCTATCTCGGCTGTCAACGGATGAGAGGCGGGGTACACCCTGGACCGGTCGCCAGCCGATCGCAGGGCACAAACACACAACCATTCACACTCACACCTAGGGGCAATTTTAGAGTCACCAATCAACCTAATAAGCATGTTTTTGGTCTGTGGGAGGAAGCCGGAGTACCCGGGGAGAACCCACGCATGCACGGGAAGAACATGCAAACTTCACACAGAAAGGCCCGACCCGGGAATCGAACCGGCGACTTTCTTGCTGTGAGGCACGCGCACTACCTGCTGCGCCACCATGCAGCCCATTGCAATATTCAAATTTTGCAATATATTGCAATATTCAACGGAGTTCACTGAAAAATGTAAAAGGCATTATGCATCTTAAAAACTGAGTTGTATGTACATCAGATGATAGTGATCATTCATGGGACAAATTGAGTCAAAACAATGTAATTCAAATTACCCATGCCATTTTATTGTAACTATACAAGTGCAAGTTACAACATATTTGCATGAACAACATGAGCTGAGCTAATATGTCGGGTTGGTTTCTTGCTAAATGAGTTCGCAAGTTTGTTGTGTTACCCGTTTATCTAATGGGAGCGAAAAAGTGTTTGCAAAGAGAATACTCCTTGTCCAGCTCACTGTGTGTTTCTCCTTTTCTTTGGAATCCAAAGTACCACCAAACATCTGCCTTAAAGTTCGAGGGCATGTGCAACCGCCTGGGGAAAAAAAGAGAAGAAGAAGAAGAGTGCCTTGCAGTGTGGTAGCGGTACAGCGACACCCCGGGGAAGTTGTGCTGGACTTGCAACCCGTCTGAAATATGATTTATTAATTGAAAAAATATCGATATTCAAAATTTGAATACTGATACCGATAAATTTGATACTGAATCGGAAGACAAAGTATTGTGATATATTGCCATATCGATATTTTTGCCCACCCCTACTCTAAATAACTTAGATTTTTATCTTTCTCAAGTATCTGCAAGGTATTTCAGTCACATAAGTGCTTCTAAATTAACTGGAAAAATACTAACTTATCTTCAGATTACTAAAATCTAAAATATATGTAAAACATTATGTAGGAGAACAAGAGACCTCTATTTAACCTTTGCCTCCCACAGTCCTTTATGAGAACTGGAAAGCAAAGACATTTCAACAACTACAAAGGGTTACCTATCACTTAAACTGTTTTCATGGAGATGTTAATTCTTTCTTCCAGCTCCACACCAGATGAAGACATTAAAACCATCAAGATGGATAGTTAACAGGTCTCAAGAGGCCCCAAGACCCAGATATCATTGACAAGTTATAAATTGGACATTCCTGTAGCAAACTGTTCTGTGTGTCTGTGTGCTTTGTTTTCTACCACATCAGGATAATGCAAATGATATGTTTGATTCAACTTTGGATGTTCCCACAGCTCTAAACTCACAATTTGCATGGTACCAATGCTTTTCCCGTGTTTCTAGCTTGTAACATGACAAAACTAAAACCCTCAGCCTCATTTCACTTCTTTGGCAATTTAGTTTTTCTTTAGTTCTTACAACATCAATTTTTGCTCGTCGGTTGTCTTTTGCCCGCCTATTGGTGCATTATTGTAATCTTTTGTCTACTTTTGCTTGCCACGTTAAACCGCATAACTTTTTCAAAGTTCAAAGCCGAACTCTTCTTTTCCTTGACCATTAAAGCCGAATCACGTAATAATATTTTTGGAGACATTTTCAACCGGCCTTCGAAAGTATTCTCAACTTTATTATTAACGGAGAAGTTTTGCCATACGCCCATCAACCTCTTTGGACCGAAGTCCTGCAGCCAGCCTCAACCCATCTGTCTGGGTCAAATAGCCATCGAAACAGCCGCTCCTCTTCTTTTACCAACACACGAAGGCCCAACCCCTGAAGCATCTTTGTCCGACACTGGCTCTCAACACCGCCGTTCAGCTGTTTCCCTTGTCGGACCACAGCACAGATTGGACCCATGAGCAACACCCTGGGGTCCCCCTTCATGTCAGTTTGAGACACATCACCATCAGAGCACCGCTAGCACAGAAGTAGGCATTTTCCATGCTGCACTGAATAAGAGTTGATGTTGTAGGCTGTAACAATCTCAATTCTCATTTGACTCGTTTAGTCATTGATTCAAGAAATTAACGCTACATTTGCGTCCTCATTTTTCTTCAAAACTATTTCTCACTATTGTCAAACTCATTCCTTTAATTATTTCGCTATAGCTTCTTCATCCAGTCGTTTTTGTAATATCAGTACTGTTTGTAATATCAGTATTGTTTGTTCATATTTCATTATTCCTTGTTTATATTGTTTGGTTTGCTATTTAATGTCCTTTTACTGATGCCCTCTATGTTTGCTATCCACTTTTGCTGCTGTAATACCTGAAATTTCCCCACTGTGGGACTAATAAAGGTCTATCTTATCTTTGTGTTAGATCATATATTCCATATTATTTGTAGTGTCATTCATCATTCATATCCATTGTCATTATTGTGCCTAATAAATAATACTTTTCATTTAAGTCATTGTCAGACAGTGTCCTTTTGAGCTGGAAATAGACCATCACTGTATTGAGACCTTAGGCTACAGATGATGAGACTGATCTGCCATTAATTCATTAATTATTATTAAGTCAGCATTAAAAGAAAAGAATAAATAAAATCCTTCTGAGCTGAGGAAGGTTGGTGCCCTTTTTAAATTAACGAGTGCAAACATTAAACCCAAAGGTTTAATGACCTAATTCCCCTACAATTATTAATACTGGGTATGAATATTCCATCATTCCATCATCAAAAGGTAACAAGAAGAGGAAACAAGGAAGTATAGAAATGTGGAATTTCAGCTGAAAGGTTCTCTTTGCTTTTGTTTATGACAGTAGTTTTGTTTCTTTTTGCTTTTGTTACCGGCGCCAGACCTAGAGGAAATCTGGACCAATAGACAAGGTCCATAGGCAAGGGTGCACAGTGGATTAATTAGAGAGAGGACACAATTTGGCGTCTTGCTCCAGTCGTTGCTCATTTAATTCTGAATAATTTCATAGAACTATAGTACATTTTCAATTAAATCGTCCCAACTTTAAGTATCACCTTAAATGTTAAATCAGTTCAAATATTTAACAAAAAACAAATAGGGGGTGTCCATTTCCAAAATAAAATGTGCATGTAGCCTTTTTCAACATACTACACTTTAATGTATTTTTTCATACTATATGCCAGATATTTGTTGCTGTGTGGCTGGAAATGTGCAGTTTTCTCTGTAAGTTTCTAACACACTGTTGGTTTATGTCTTGTGTTGACATTTGTTGACAATGAGAAAAATACAAAATAACTGCATTCACATCTTTTAAACCAGATTTAGTTTGTTATGTTCACTCAAGCCAGGCTTATGACAATAACCCTATTATCTTTATAAAACGTTCCACCATGTGAATGAGCTCTGTTCAGATGGGTGAGTATGGAAAATATCAGATTAACATAATAACCTGAAGAATATAGACCATGTTTGAGTGATTTGTGTTTTGGAGCCTGGGGTCAGTCTATGTGAAGTACAGCTTCAGGTTTACACTCAGTGCTGCTGATATTTCTGTGTGCACTTTGGATGTCTGCAATGCTCTACACTGACTATGGTGACAATATAAAGAATACTTTTCCCTCTTTCTACAATTCATTCATTCTACCTTCAATGTAGACTGCTTCAAAACAGAAAAATGTGAACAGAAATAAAGCAAAGTGAGCCTGATGGAGATCTAAGTCTGAGGAAGAATAAATAAATAAATAAATAAATAAATAAATAAATAAATAAATAAATAAATAAATAGAGATGAGGGGAAATAAAAGAATGGAAGAATGTAACAGGAGTGAAAATAGACAGGATGAAGGAGTAAATGCTTTTCCTTGCACGATAAATGAAGGAGTGGGAGATCAAGCAGAGGAGAAGAAAGAGGGAAGCAGAGAGAGAAGGAGATGGAGGTGGGGGGGGGTGTTTCTGGAGCTTTGGAGGTTTCAAATTTCTCTTTTCTTTTGATTCTCTGCTCATGTTGAGACTGACTCTCTCTCTCTCTCTCTCTCTCTCTCTCTCTCTCTCTCTCTCTCTCTCTCTCTCCAGACCAGTTGGGCTTTCTGCAGATCAGTTCATTCCAGCCAAGCCCCAGCATGTTGTAGGTGGCTGCTACCAACAGGAAGACTTTAGTAGAGAAAGCAATAAAAAAAAGGACAAAGTGAAGTAAAGCATGGTCAAAGGAGGTAAGCATACAGAGGATGCTTGTGTCCTTTATTTGAAATTTTGAAGGAAGAGAAGGAGGGGCAGAAAAGATGTATGTTTGTGTGTGTGTGTGTGTGTGTGTGGGGGGGGGGGGGGGGGGGGGGGGGCACTCTTTGTGTTTTGTTTCATAGGGGGGGCACAGCCGAGTGTATATATGCTGACACATTTGTGTGTTTGTGTTTGTGTTTGTGTGTGTCTGTGAGAAAACCCATTGCTGAAGCTAAACTTGATGCTAACATGATGGGCTAAATAAAGCCATGTCTGTGATGTGCGACCACAGGATAGACCACTGTAAGTATGGGCTTGTGTGTCTGTCCCACTCTAAAAGCTCTCTTCACTTTTTATGTTAACAAAACACATTTCTACACTCAGAATTATGCAGACAGGAAATATTTTTTGACTACATTTGCAAAATGGATTACTTTCTGTGATATTCAAAACAATTACTGTTTGATGTTTTTTAGGTGACAATATTTACAACAGATTTTAGTAGGAGTTGATGTTCTTGCTTTACGAGGATAGAAAGCATGAATCACTGCATGAGGTTGCTTTGCCATTTCGTCTTACTTTATTTAATCTATATTTCTCTTCATGCATTGCAGAATTTTGTTTCTCATGTGTTTGTTACTTGTTTATATTGATTATAATCTTAAAAATCTTTAGAGAGGTTTTAGGAATTGGTTCTCAGCAGTGTTTTTATTTTTTATTCAGTTATTTCATTACTACAAACTACACTGAAGTCACTCATATTGTAGGGTGATGGAGGGAGAAATTAAAAGTATCTACAATGTCAGTGTAAGAATGTTTTATGTTTTTGTATTCTGGGTAAAGCTGCCCCTTTTCTGTACTTTGACTTGATCATACACTTCTCTAGTTTGGTCTCTGTTGTGTACACACATAATCAGAACATGTATTTGATTAAAAAGAGCAGTATGAGGGCAAGGGTCTGGTTCTCAGCCGCCCTTGTGGGAATGACACTGAGCTTTATTGCCCTGGCAGCTGGCATGTGCATGTTGGACAATCAGACACAGAGACCCAAATGTTGACAGGGGACACAGAGAAGCAGTATGCACTAAACTTTATTTTTTTCTTGGTTATTCTCTTTGGAGGATTACTGTGATTTATTGGGTAGCTAACAAATTTGGTTGCTTATACTGTATATATCAATTTATTACAGGTATATTAGCACATGAAGACAAATGTTTTCACAACACAGATTTAGTTTTTGTCTACTCTTAGTCTAGTCTTAACCTATGTTAAAATGATTCTTGAATCCATTCTAATGGTGTTTGAGACCTTTTCAATGTATTATTTGACATGTTATGTTAGCTTAGCATTAGCCACTGTTAGCATTGTGGCTAATGCTAACATGAGGTCCTATGAACAGGTTTGACTTTGATATGAGTTTGTTGTGCTAATATGCTAATGTTAGCATGCTAATGCTAACATACAGTAAAATGATTGCTAAAAGCATTCTAATGGTGTTTCAGATCTTTTCAGTGTATTATTTGACATGCTAATGTTAGCTTAGCATTGTGGCTGATGCTAAAATTGGGTCCTATGAACAGGTCTGACTTTTGATTTCGGGTTGTCATGCTAATATACTAGCACTAGCCACACACCCCGGCACACTGTATCACTCTCAAAATTTCCCACCAGGGGGAATTTGTCTAGTTATTAGTGATACAACAGCCCCACCTGTGTTCATTGCACAGAGAAGCAGTATGCACTAAACTTTATTTTTTTCTTGGTTATTCTCTTTGGAGGATTACTGTGATTTATTGGGTAGCTAACAAATTTGGTTGCTTATACTGTATATATCAATTTATTACAGGTATATTAGCACATGAAGACAAATGTTTTCACAACACAGATTTAGTTTTTGTCTACTCTTAGTCTAGTCTTAACCTATGTTAAAATGATTCTTGAATCCATTCTAATGGTGTTTGAGACCTTTTCAATGTATTATTTGACATGTTATGTTAGCTTAGCATTAGCCACTGTTAGCATTGGGGCTAATGCTAACATGAGGTCCTATGAACAGGTTTGACTTTGATATGAGTTTGTTGTGCTAATATGCTAATGTTAGCATGCTAATGCTAACATGCTAACATACAGTAAAATGATTGCTAAAAGCATTCTAATGGTGTTTCAGATCTTTTCAGTGTATTATTTGACATGCTAATGTTAGCTTAGCATTGTGGCTGATGCTAAAATTGGGTCCTATGAACAGGTCTGACTTTTGATTTCGGGTTGTCATGCTAATATACTAGCACTAGCCACACACCCCGGCACACTGTATCACTCTCAAAATTTCCCACCAGGGGGAATTTGTCTAGTTATTAGTGATACAACAGCCCCACCTGTGTTCATTGCAAAAGCACTTAACACTCTTGTTCTTCTGCGTGTTTCTTCTTATTATTATTATTATTATCATTAGTGGGCAAGCTAGCAGCTTGCACACTCATGTTATTTCCACTATTTATTATTCTTATTCTTATTCTTATTCTCTCTGTTTTTTTGGAACCTAACTCCTTCTACAGTCTTTCACCGAAGAATTTAATTCAAACTGTAAAAAAAATGCAGCTTACTTTGAATTAAGTTGCTATTACTTTCGGTTTTGATATCTTTAGTACTTTTTCAATAATTGATTTTTTTCCACAATATTTTTAATGCTGCAGTTGAGAGCGACCGTCTGTCACGTGACCCGCGCTCTAGCTTCAGCTCTGCTCACGAAATGTCTTTCAACGTCTTGTATTTCCCTCATTGTTCAACCTTCATGTACAATGTCTAAATAAAAACGTAGAGAAATTTGTCTTCTGTCACACTGTGGTGCTGTTATTTTGATATGAGTTACCGTTTCGGCATAAATAGCCTCTGTCTGCAGACAGCGCCGACGAAAAGCCGCACAGACAGCTGTGTGTAAGCGAGCTGTGAAGCCCCATCGAAAACAGAGTTTATAAATAGCGATATAGTAAAACCCGTACTAGATAGCAAAACACGGTTTTCACCAGGAAACTCTGAAGTCTTTGTGGTTTCAATCATGTTTCTACGTGAAAATATGACGACGTAAGGTTCTAATACAGTATTTAAGCTGTGATCTCTACTGATGAGTTTCACTTTTCTGTGGCCAAGTGGATAAGCCGTTCGACTGAAAAGCGAGGGACGCCAGTTCAAGACTTGGTGGAAACACTTTGCTTTTTTGATGGCTTACAGTTTATGCAATATCCAGCTTGCACACGCATTTTCTTCAGGAAATGCAATTATTCTAGTTATTATTATTCATCTTCCGTACAAATTTCGGTTCACTACTAGTCAAAAACAATAGCAAGCACCCAGGCAAATTATTCAATTCAATTCAATTCAATATACCTTTATTAGTCCCACAAGGGGAAATTCCAAATTACAGCAGCATCAGTAAGAAAAAATAGACGAGGTAGACAATCAGTAAGTATATACAAGTATAAATAAAAAAAGTGTGATAGAAATAAGTGTCTCTAAATTAGAAATTGTGTTTGCAGACTGTTATGTACAGATACAGATAAATTATCAAGATGAAAATTATAAATTGTGTTTGCAGACTGTTATATACAGGATGTATTGTACAGATTATTGCCCCAGATTATTATAATTATTATAATTATATATCAAAACGTGCGGCTCAATTGGACTCAGACTGCTATTATTTTTCTCTACAGAATATGTGAGATACATGAAAATTTCAAAGTAAATGGGACAAGGCGAAAAAAATGAAAAAAATCAACCTTTTTCAAAGGACTACTGCTCCGCCATACGTTCACCTAGAGACGCCATTCCAACTTTAAAACGTAGACACAAGTCTCGCGTATTGGTGTATTAATCCATGTTTTGATTGGTCATATAGTTTTTGATCAGTGGCTATTCAATGACCATGATCGTTTTGGGAGAAATTTGGACATTATAATGGGTGTGTATTGCACGGAATGTTCGTGCTAGAGTGGAGGAGATTAACTGCCAGAGTGGAGAGATGCTCTGAAAAGTGTCTGAAATTTTGTCTTTCCACGCTCCTCCAAACCACAAATTTCACTCTACATGTGTGAAATTTTCCCAGATTGTAGTGCCGCTTGTGCTGATTCTCACAATGTGCCTGGCTAAACAATAGGACTTACGATGTTTGACTTCTGAGCCTCTGAGTGAGGAGAGTACCTCTGACCTTACCCTTAAGGTCCAATACAAATCAAAAACAGGAGACAGAAGCCAGCCATTTTTTAACTCGCTCTAAAATCCGCATTTTTGACCCAAGCAAAAAAAGAAAGTGATCAGTGTGTACAGCAAAGCCTTGTAGCTCTGATGGTGAAGAAATTTCGGCAATAGGAGTTTTGTTGTTTGCGTGAGAAGTGTTTGTTTGAGGGGTGCGCAGAGGCCAAATTCAGACGTTTCTCAGACTCTCACAGAGCCAAAAGGGCCCATGACCATTACCGCTGGCCTTACAAGTTGCCGTGGCAACCTCTGAGCCTCAGTACTTCCCTGAGCACTCCTCTGCCACACACACACAAACACACATATGTAGCTTCAGCTGCAGCCAGTGGTGGAGCCAGGACATTTTCTGTGGGGTGGCCAAGATGGTTATGTGATCATTTTGGGGTGGCAATATCTCACTGGAAAATATAGAGGTATTTAGAGGACCTAAACCACACACCTCCACAATATTTGGAATGCAGGTAATGGTAGAAAAGATCATATAATATTCAGTGTATATAACTTTTTTTCTTATTCCTGCAAGTAAAGTAACAAAGATGCTTACAAATGTAGTACAATATACAGACAAATGTACTATGTACTGTTCTGAGAGGACTCTGGAGATGTTCAGCTCAGCATGTAGTGATCAGCTCAATCTCTTGGTGTATCAGGAATACACAGACATAATTTGAAAAACAGCAGTTTTTATGATAGCCTGATCAAGTATCCCTCAGTCAAAAGTTAGAGGAAGCTAGAGGATGAAAAGTCAAATCAAGTCAGTTACAAATTACATTACGAAGTACATACAAAACGTTCAAAATTGCATTACAAAGTACATACAAAAGTGAAATATTTATGCAGAAAATATGAAACCCTTAACCCTCTCTTAAAACTACACAACTGGAAGGATTTTCTCTTACAGATAAAATATCTCTTATCATTCATTCATTCATTCATTCATTCATATTCTTATCATCTCACAACAGCTGTAGTCTGCGATTGTTGTGGTTTGCACTAAAGCGATTTACAAAATCTTTCATGTCCAGGGACTTTGCTCGCCTGGACTCCACACTCAAAACACCCAGATTGCTCAGTCTGTCATCATCCATGGTGGAACGCAGGTATGTCTTTACCAGCTTCAGTGTGGAAAAGCTGCGTTCACAGGAAGCAGTACTTACAGGTATTGCAATGGCGATTTTGCACAATCGGAAGTGCTCATGGAATACCTCTTTAAGAGGTTCAATCATGTTAGTGAGCTCTACTATGTTAGAGGGCTTCTGTATGCCACCTGCTACATTCCTCTGTATGACTCTTTTCATTTGGTGCACCTCATGTCTGAGGTCGTCTATGTTACATGCATAAATAGTAGCAAATGAAAATCGAGCCTCCTCTTGGCAAAATGTAGCACTTGAAGGATTTATGGCCTGAATCCCCATCATTATTGCACAGTTTGGTTTTGAGAATTGTCTCTTTAGCTCACTGGGCATGATATCAAGCACAGGGTGGAATATGCTGGTAGGAAAAGAGTCCCTGGTCTGCTCAGAACACTCACCTACAGAAGACATGACAGTATGTCCATCTAACATTCTGTTCTGTTTTGACTTTCTTTTTGGAATAGATTCTGTCTCCACATTGCATTTTTCAGCAGTATTTAATACTTCTTTCCAGAGCCTTTCAAAGTGGGATTCATCTCTGCAATCCTGAAAACTTTGCACAAGGGCTTCAACTAGATCTACAGCTGAACACAAATCAAGAGAGGGAGACTGCAGAATGTCAGAGAGAAATTTTGCATTAACAAAAACCTTGGTGCATGTCACTAAAAGGCCAATGAGCTGCAGGTCAATTTGAGCGAGCAGGCCCCGTGCATCAATGCTCATATCTCCATGGTTTTTTGCAGCAACTTCCTCAAGGACACGTGTAATAGCAGGTAGTCTTTCAAGTACGGTACGACAAGCTGTATGCCGGCAAGCCTACCTTGTCTCACTCAACTGTTGAAGCTTTTTGCATGTTAAGCCACTTGGTGTGAACATAAGAGCCAGACATAAATACATATGGTCTCTGCAACAATGCAAAAAAGCAACTGCTTTGATTGTGTCAACAAGAACTAGATTAAGACAATGGGCATTACAATGGACGTAAAAGGCCTGCTTTGCCACATCCTTAATACGAGATTGAACGCCGAAATGCTTGCCACTCATTCAATTCAATTCATTTCAATTCAATTTTATTTGTATAGCGCCAAATCATAACAGAAGTTGTCTCAGGACACTTCCATATAGAGCTGGTACAGACCAAGCTCTCATATCTACAGAGAACCAACAATTCCCCCATGAGCAAGCACTTGGTGACAGAGGCGAGGAAAAACTTCCTTTTAACAGGCAGAAACCTCGAGCAGAACCAGGCTTTGGGTGGGCGGCCATCTGCCTCGACCAGTTGGGTGAGAGAGGGAGAGCAAGAGAGAGAGAGAGAGACAGACACAGACAGACAGACAGAGAGAGGCAGACAGAAATGCAGTCAAAGAGAGAGAGAGCGAGAGAGAGAAAGAGAGACAGAGAGACAAGAGACTCATGACAGAAGCACCGTCATACGATTGCCCAACCAGATTACTTTTGTAGTCCAGGTGCAGGAAACTCTCTTTCACAGCCCCATTATAATAATACCTCAGCACAAAAGAGATCTGTTCCTTCTTTTTTGTGTCTTTAGTTTCATCTACCATAACAGAATAGACACCACTTTCCTTGACCTCATTTATGATGGATCATGGTTACCAATTGCATCCAATATAGTATGTGTATATATATATATATATATATATATATATATATATATATATATATATATATATATATAGAGAGAGAGAGAGAGAGAGAGAGAGAGAGAGAGAGAGAGAGAGAGAGAGAGAGAGAGAGAGGATATATATATATATATATAGAGAGAGAGAGAGAGAGAGAGAGAGAGAGAGAGAGAGAGAGAGAGAGAGAGAGTACGATTTTCCTGTAGCTGCACGGTGGAGCAGCAGGTAGTGCGCGTGCCTCATAGCGAGAAGGTTCGATTCCCGGGTCGGGCCTTTCTGTGTGAAGTTTGCATGTTCTTCCCGTGCATGCGTGGGTTCTCTCCGGGTACTCCGGCTTCCTCCCACAGACCAAAAACATGCTCATTAGATTGATTGGTGACTCTAAATTGCCCCTAGGTGTGAGTGTGAGTGTGAATGGTTGTGTGTGTGTGCCCTGCGAACGGCAGGTCCAGGGTGTAGCCCGCCTCTCGCCCGTTGACAGCCGAGATAGGTTCCGGCCCCCCGCGACCCCGAAAGGGATAAGCGGCATAGAAAATGGATGGATGGATGGATTTTCCTGTATCTGCTTACTGTGTTCTTTAGTTAGGGTACTCATTAAAGATGCATTTGCTTTTTTCTCTCCTCGCTCAAATTCCTTCCAAGCCATCATTGCATTTATGTGAAACTCTCCCTTTACATGTAGAGCAAATCCTCCATCTTTGTATGTTGCTTTTTTCCAGTTCTTGTACCCCAACACTGAAGTAAATGCTGACTCGATGTTTGAGAGGCCAAAATGCCTGCATGCAAAGCAGTATGCAGTCTTGGCTCTGCGAGCATTCAAGCCATGAGTGTTTATGGTACCATGAGGCTTGAAAGTTTCTCCTCCTGTCACCATGGAGTGTTCTAGAAGAGAGCTTCAGATGTGGCTGGAGCAGTCCATCAGCTCTTGATTTGGACATGTCTATTTAAGAAAAGAAAAAAGGAACTTCAGTTATTCAATTTCAGACAAGATTAATAATCAAGATCACACAATTAGTGTAACTATTGTCCCATTCTACATCTAATGGATGATCCAGGCCCTTCAGTCTGCTTTAAAAAGTAATAGGCTTGTGACCATTCATCTAATTGAGACAGACTGAGGTGTTTATATGAGTGAATCAAACTTCAATCATCCATCCATCCATTTTCTATGCCGCTTATCCCTTTCGGGGTTGCGGGGGGAGGCTGGAGCCTATCTCAGCTGTCAACGGGCGAGAGGCAGGATACACCCTGGACCGGTCACCAGCCGATCGCAGGGCAACATATATACACAAACAACCATTCACGCTCACACTCACACCTAGGGGCAATTTAGAGTCACCAATCAACCTAATGAGCATGTTTTTGGTCTGTGGGAGGAAGCCGGAGTACCTGGAGAGAACCCACGCATGCACGGGAAGAACATGCATGACCTTCTTGCTGTGAGGCACGCGCACTACCTGCTGCGCCACCGTGCAGCCCCAGACTTCAATCAATCAAACTTTATTTGTATAGCACCTTTCATACCTAAAAATGCAACACAAGGTGCTTGGCAAAAGATAAAAACATGAAACAGTAGTACAATAGAAAAAAAAAAGAACCACCCATTTCCCCCCAAACACACCCACAAACCTACTGTACAAAACCACCGCACACCATGCACACACATACACACCCACACCCAACCACACACACAGACACGCACGCACCCCAACGAAACTGTTGGTGTAATAACATGGCAGGGCACTGAGGAATCATTAGAGGAAAAAAAAATCTCCTATGGGGAACTCATCCAATTAAAAGGCAAACTAAAAAGGTGAGTCTTGAGCCTCCTTTTAAAAACACCAACAGTCTCTGCGGTCCTGATGCCCTCTAGCAGGCTGTTCCAAAGCTTCGGACCACAATGGCTGAATGCCGCCTCCCCGTGGGTTTTGGTCCGAACCGTTTGAACAATTAAAAGGCCTGTGCCAGAGGACCTCAGGATCCGCAAGGGCTGATAAGATAAAAGCAGGTCAGATAAATAAGATGGCCTAAGACACTTAACTAACACACTTAACACATAACTAATAAGAGCACCTTAAAATTGATCCTGAAACACACGGGGAGCCAATGCAGCGATTCTAAAACCGGTATAATGTGCTCCCGCCCTCTGGTCCTCCTCAGCACACATGCGGCTGAGTTCTGGACTAATTGTAAGTTATAGATAGTCTTTTTGGGAAGACCAGAGAGCAGGGCATTACAATAATCTAGACGGCAGGAAATAAAAGCATGCATCAGTACCTCCGTATTAGCCTAAGAGATAAAGGGGCGGACTCTGGCTATATTTTTAAGATGGTAAAAACCTGTCTGGTTTTTAGAGACAGGCGCTGATCACTGATTGTGCAGACCCACAGTTCTCCTGCTCCTGGACTCCACATGTTATGTGTCATTGTTTTTTTCATGTTTCTTGGACGGGATGTAACTGAAATGAAATTTTCCCTCCTGGGAATTAATAAAAGGCATTCTGATTCTGAATAGTTGTATGTCTTTGTATGTTGCCCTGCAATCGACTGGCGACCGGTTCGGGGTGTACCCCGCCTTCCGCCCAATGACAGCTGGGATAGGCTCCAGCCCCCCCGCAACCCCGAATGGGATGGTCGGGTATAGACGATGGATGGATGGATGGTTTTTAATGATAGTTAAAGGGACCAAAAAGGTCAAAAAGAGGATGGAAGTGGCAATCTCGCCTACACAGTGTAAAATTTTGTCAACACAGTTTTCAAGCTGGAATTCCAAAATTCATTAAAAGTGCACAATTTTTGTTAAATTTCATCATCTTAGCACAAGAAATGCCAAAATCTGAGCAAAAAAATTTTAAATCCCCTAAAAGCCCCAAGTGTTTTCAATGTGTTATCTGACATGCTAATGTTAGCATTAGCCATAATGCTAACAGCAGCTAATGTTAACATTAGGTCCTATAAAGTTGTTGGTGCATACAGGTTTGACTTTTGATATCAGGTTGTTGTGCTCATATGCCAATGATTAGCATGCTAATGCTAACATGCTAACCTACTCTAAAATGATTCTTAAATGCATTCTAGTGGTGTTTTCAATGTGTTATTTGACATGCTAATATTAGCTTAGCATGAATTGGTTGAAATGTCTGAAGAATCTCATCATAATGAGACACACACTCTGACGGTAGCCCCTGTGGCACTGTTAAATTTTTGAGTGTAAAATCACAGTTACTGGCCAAGTTTTGCTTGATTTCACAGTAATCTTCAGTTATTTATTGCTAGATATCCTCACAGTAACTACTTGTAACTTCACAGTAATGTTACAGGAATTCTTTGTGAAATTACAATATTATACTGTAGTTTTACAACTGCAAAACCCACACTGTTAAATTTTTGAGCATAGAATCACAGTAAATTGCTGGCCAAATTTTGCATGACTTTCATATCAATCTTCAGTTATTTATTGCTAAATATCCTCACAGTAACTACTTGTAACTTCACAGCCAACAGTGTGTGTGTGTGTGTGTGTGTGTGTGTGTGTGTGTGTGTGTGTGTGGGAAATGCAGGGTCTGTCTGTCTGTCTGTCTGTCTGTCTGTCTGTCTGTCTGTCTGTCTGTCTGCATCTATGTAGCCATTCAAAATCAATGATCTTGCGCAGAAGGGTGCTCACTCGAGGGTTGATTGTCGTGCTCTTTCTGGATTGGAGCCCTTGTCTGGGTTGATGGCCAAAAAGCACCTGTTAACAATAAGCAAAGATAACAGTTTCAGTTATAAATAGATTTATGCTTTGCAGGCAGCATTTACCAAAGGTTCATGCAGTGGTAAATACCAGATCTACCAAGTTTGCAATTGCTAATTTGTGTTCAAATGTGAAGATTCTAATTGCGAAACACCATCTCGATAAAACGGAGCTGGGATTTGGAATACTTCTTAAAAACTGAATTACGAGAACTGGTATTTCTAGGCAGGTTGTGCTCTGCTCCACTCATAGAGCTGTGGTTATAAATGGTAATGATCGTTCTGTGTGTTACAATACCTTTGTATGAACTCCAGTGTGTAGGCCCCAATCACAGGATACTCCAAATTGAAAATGTAGAAGCTGCTGAAGAGTGCAGCCACCCCATGCACAACATTTGGGTGTGGGCCCATCACAACCTCCCCCTCATTAGACAGCATCCATGCTAAAGGCCTCATTATGTAACCTGAAATTAACAGACAGATTTATTAGGTCAGCTGGCTCACAGCATGCAAGTAAACATCCATTCATGTGAAAATCCCTATAATTGAATTTGCCAATTCAATTATAGGCCTCTGTGTGAAATGCACTGTAATAAATACAAATTAATTTCATTTAATAACAATCAAAATTACTGTTACTATTACTATTAATAAACAACTTACATCAGCCTTGAGCAAGATGTTTTCCTTGGGCACCTTAAAGTAGGTCAGTAGGAGAAGGAAGATGTAGGCAGCCTTTTCTGAAGCCTCTGGATCAAAGCTGGCTAGAACTTCCTTGATAACAGGTTTGTCTAGCTGCTGGCAGGTTCAGGGCCTCTTCCAGTTTGCTAAGGACAGCAATGTCTGTCAGGAGGCCAAAGTGGGAATAGAGTCCTCTCTGAGAGAATAGAAAAGGCCATTCTGCTTTGATCTCTGCCATCGCTGGTGCATGCACACTGTTGAGGTATCTGCACAACATGATGTAGGTCTTCTCCATCAGAGGTTCTGCTCTCTCTGCTCCACCCATCCCTTCCTGTGTGCAGACATGCAAACCCTTAATTTCATGCATCCTGGTGATTTCTTCAGCACTGATCCGAAAATATATACATTTTTTTCTTGTAATTGTAGCCCATTTTCACCAAAATGGTGGCCAATTATACCCAAACCATGATCAAATTGATCCTCAGAATCTCAGAGGGCTCGTCACACAATCCCGATTAGTCTTTACATCTGAATGAATGACAGGTCACACAAATTAACGTGAAAAAGCTAAATAGCATGCCTGTGGATATGTTGCAGTGTCGGTCTCCACTTCAGGCAGTTCAGCTGGGCACCACCTCACACACCTAGAAGTGGGAATCACAGGTTAACACAGTCCTTAAGTTAACAGTCCAAAGTTTCCAGACAGTGTGATTAAATAATGGTATTATGATAATATTGATGATCAATACTTTGACAGACTCATTACACTGGATAACAATCGCAATATCTATGTTTTGGCCAACTCCTACACATACCTGTACTGGTTAATAGGACCTCTTGCAGGCAATCTGGTCTTTCCTGCTGCTCCAGAGGGAATTCTTTTCTTGCTGCGATGTCAGGCAAGAGTGCTTGTTCTATTATTATACTCCACTCTTGTTTTTATTTGTTGGAGAAGAGAGCGGCAGCCATCTGCAAGAGCATCACCTTGCTTGCTGAAGTCAGCAAAACCTTTTGGATAGATCCTCACAGTGTTTTGGACAATGCTACTGTATGACACATTATTCGGGTTGCATCTCGTGCTGTATCATTTGGTCTGCCACTACATTTATCATGACTCTAGTGTCCTGTAGTGATGGTCTTTTTTCATTTTCCACTGCATTTCTAATTGCTTCTGGCATCTGGCTCCAGTTCACCTGGAAGTCTGCATTCCATGGCCTGCCAGGCTGTGAAGAAGAGCTTGCAGTGCTTGGAGAGCTTGAAGAGCAATTGGCCATGTGAAGACAAATTATGAATGAAGGTAGGGCAAGATGTAGTGCTAGAACAAAAGGCTGATTAAGTATACTCCATTCAAGTTGTCAGATTGTCTATTAGCTGTGCCAATGTTTTCTTTTCAATATTTTGAACACATGATGCATGCTGAAAATGTGTCTCTTGGATTGCACTTCCATTAACCAATTGAGATCTGCTAAAGAACTAACTTGACATAAAATGTTTCTCATCAATCAAAAAAGTTCACTGGTTCAAAGTGTCATGAATTACAATTCAAATTTACCTTGCTTAATACCATTCAGCAACTTCCGACACTGGATTAGCTTCAGGTATTTGACAAGATCCCTCTCCTCCCACAATGCAAGATCCTCCAAACTCTCCACTCCAAGCTCATCCAGCAGCATTGTCAGCAGGTCATCAGGGAGACCTGGTAAATACAACCAAACTGCTTCCTTTATAGCTTCCATTATGTTGTGTGTGGACAGGAAGAGCCAGGGCCCAGTTGCAGAGTCGTATGAAAACCGTTTATTAGTTGAACAGAAAATCACCTTATCAGGGAAAAACTCCTTCAGAGTAAAACAAACCAAAATCGCCACAGAGGGGAAAAAGTAGCAAAATAAAGAAAAACACAAAAACATGACGAGGGCGATAACTGACTCAAGAAGAAAAATGAAACTCAAAGTGTCCAGGAGCAAAGTCACTACAGAACAGCACAGACAACAACAGAAACGCAGAAACACGCTGAGACAAGCAAGAGATGGTTTTCTGGAACAAGACTCGTGTGATAAGAGCACAAAGAATAGTTTGGCACAGGAGTCAATCTGGAGATTGATTAGCAGATGAGGAGCAGGTGTGTCAGGTGAGGCTGGCTCCTGAGGAGATTGGTCCCCGCCTCTCTCTCACATGCTCCTGCTGACAGAGAGGGAGGAAAGAAAACAATGTTAGACTGGAATGAGGGAAAACACAAAAACCCAATCATGGCACATTACCTACTGTGATTTCTTGGTGTCAAACAAACAGTGTCAATATCAAATATTTAGGTTTTGAAATATTCCCTACTTGTCTGTCTGTTTGCAAATCTGTTTTACACTACATATGCTGTTAACAATACCAGCTTATGTGTGCTTCCTAAAAACCTCTTCTTCAATATTTGAAAAACAAACATCTGTAAAAACTGCAGTCCAAGGGGTTAGCCTAAAAACTCACCACTTAATTCTGTCTGTTCTCAGGTCTCTCCTGTCTCCTGTCTTTCCTCCGTGTTTAAACTGTTTCAGGAAAAGAATTGTGGAGAGCAATAACTGTAAGATCGTACACATTGTATGCTGGAAGAGGATAATAGTCCAACAGATCTTTGTGCTTAATGCAAACATAATCCTTTTGGGCTAAGCCTACCTCACAGTAGACACCTATGTAACTTAACTTTACAAAAGTGTGTTTCTCTGAGACAAAGTGGACAGAATCATGGGCAATAATGACAAGAATAATCTTTTCCCCATGAGAAGTCCTTCATCACTATTCTCAAGCAAGATGAACATCCCCTTTTTGTAGTCTATGCCTTTCACTGTAACATAGTTACAAGCCACTGCACACTGTCACTCAAATGAATATCTGGCTACCGATGCCCTGATATTGTCATTGTAATCATTCACATAAAAATCAGTACCCTTTTCTATCTGTATAAGTGGAGGAAACAAGTTTCCAGCACTCAAGTACGCCTGCAGAAGTTGATGTCTCTCTGCCAGAGTTTTGAAATTTTCTGGCACACTGTTTGAAAAAAAAGTATGTTTGAGTCCACAGGTGAATAAGTGGGCAAAAATGGATGATGAGCTCTGGAAAATGGCACAGATAGTGATGCTTCGGCCTAAGGGGGTCATTTGGGAAAAGCCTTTTCCTATTGCATATGTACTCTTCAATTCAATTCAATTCAATTCAATTCAATTCAATTCAATTCAATTCAATTCAATTCAATTCAATATTCTTTCATTTGTCCCGTGAGGGGAAATTCCAATTCACAGCAGCACCAATAAAGCGGATAGAATAGTATAACAAGTGCATGCAAGTTAAACACAACAAGTACAGTATATACAAAAGGGTGGGATAAAAAGAAAACATCATCCTAAAAAAAAAAAAAAAATGTAAATAGTATTTCCAGACTGTTATGTACCGGTAGTATTGCACAGATTATTGCACATATTATTGTACTGATTACTACAGTTTTTGTTGTACAGTCTGACGGCTGCAGGAAGGAATGACCTGTGATACCGCTCCTTCACAGTGATGACTTTCAAATATGCTACCAGACCTGCTGTAATGGCTGGTGCGCAGAGAAGCTCCACTATCTCCCTCAACTGCAAAATCAGCTGCCACACCTCATTGTCAGAGGGATCTTTAATCCTGTCTCCCACCAAGAGAGGTAGCAATCTCAGGAAGCACCAGTTTTGAACTGCACGCGCACTTAATTTCTCACTGCCAGGGTAGAGGTCTGCGAGTTTGTCGCTGCCATCATTGGCTTGATATCTGAATTGGTTGTTGCATTGATTTAATTGCAGGTAAGTAAAATTATTCTCCCTGACTCAATTGTAAACATACAAAGCAAGGTCATAGGATACAACTCCCTCAAATAAGTCGTGACCTAGACATGGTGGGAGGCCAGGCTGGTAAACATGGAAATTAGCAAGCTGGTTAAAAGGAGAATCATACAGAGTCTGTGCCACTAGTTTCCAGGTCTTGCAAATTACTTTCATAGCACCGGGGTGTTCTTGTGGTCCCACACAAATGTGGATTCCTCATGAATGTATCCCTGTCTGTCTCACAGTAGCAGCGGAAATGAATAGAACGACTGAAGTTCTCCAGGAAACCACCAATACAATGGTATCGTAAGTTGTCCCCAGCAATAACAACCAAAGAGCCTCTCACTACACTGCCATCACATATGACAACACCTCTCCCCTCCAGGACATTGAGGTCTTCAATCAGATGTGCCAAAACCCTCTGTATCCCAAAATATTTAAAGTCCTGCTCCCTGCATAAAAGAAGAAGTTGCATTTGATCTATAGATGATCTATTGTGCGGCAATATGTCTGTTAGAGTCAAGTAAACCGCCAAAACCTTGTGCTTTTTTTCCCCTGAACCAAGAGGGTTCACAACCTCAAAAGCATCTTGGTACAGTATCAAACCAAGTGAGAAAGGCTCAGCTCTCAACAATGGATTACTCTGAAATCCAGCTCCATCCTGGACATCCTGATAAACCTTATCACCAGATGGCTATGAACGTGTCAAGGCATACTGCTCATATACAGACTCATTGTTGAACAGTGACACCAACTTCTCATGTAAGGGGACATACTGAGCAAAGCATTCTTTGTCATTTTCATCAATTCCCAAGAGCAATGGCATGGGATGAACACAGTTGAAACTCTGTTTCAAAGCAGCCTTCCTCTTTGCATCTGTGCTGAGGATTCCTCTGTTATGGAGTGTGAGTAGATGTGTGTCTTCAAATGCTTGATAAGAGTGGCTGCAGTGTCACCTTTAAATGTACAAGCCTGACATACACATCTCAAAGATGTGGCAGGCAGCATAGCAGCTCGCAAGGAAGATCTGACTTTATGCAGTCTGTACATATGTGTTGCCAATGCAGTGGGTTTCTTGTACGCCCTCGAGCAATCAGGCACACCACACTGATAATGATAATTGGGTGCATTACTGTGCAGCTTAGAGTGCTGAATGAAGTTGTTAACATTCTCAGATATATACAACTAATAAATTTACAGTGGAACATTTTAAAGATGTAAACATGAAGACCAACAGTAAGATTTTAAAGTCTATTCTTTGACTCACAGGAAGCCATTGTAGTGATCTAAGGACTGGTGTGATATGGTCCATTTTTCTGGTGTTTGTAAGGACTCGTGCAGCAGCATTTTGAATCAGCTGTAGTTGCCTAATTGTTTTTTTTTTTGTTTTTGTTTAGGCCAATAAAGACTCCATTGCAACCTACTGAAAATGAATGCATGAACTATTTTTTCCATGTCTTCTTTGGACAGACATCCCTTAATTCTGGCTATATGTTTCAGGTGGTAGTAGGCTGATTTGGTAATGAGCTTTAAATAGTTGTTAAAATTCAGGTCCGAATTAATAATTACACCAAGATTTGTGGCTTTATCTGTTGTTGTCAGTGACATGGAGTTAAGGTGAGCACTGATCTTTGACCTTTCATTTTTGGGGCCAAATACAATCACTTCTGTCTTATCTGCATTAAGATGAAGAAAATTCTGGCACATCCACTCATTCATTTGATGAATACACTCACTGAAAGTAGGGACTGTAGTCATGTGATGACACAGAAATATAAAGTTGTGTATCATCTGGGTAAATATGATAAGAAATATTATGATGCTCCATAATCTGAGCTCGGGGCAACATGTAGATATTGAAAAGAAGTGATCTGAGAATGGACCCTTGTGGCACCACACACATCATCTTTTTTCGTTCAGACACATGCTTATCAATTGACACAAAGTAGTCTCTATCCTGTAAATAGGATTTGAACCAGTGTAATACAGTGCCAGTAAGTCCCACCCACTTTTCCAGTCTGTCAAGAAGTATGTCATGATCAATCGTATCAAAGGCAGCACTGAGATCTAATAATACTAAGACTGAGGTTTTGGAAGCATCATTATTCAGATGTATGTCATTTAAAACTTTGATAAGTACAGTCTCAGTGCTGTGGTGTGGATGAAATCCAGACTGAAATGCATTAAAAATATTGTTCTGCATCATGAAAAAGTTTGCTGGGAGAGTATCAAGGCAGCATGTTGTGGATTTTAACTGTGATACAGTTTCTGTCAGCCTTGTACAATCCAGAAAGTTAAAATGTGCTAGATTAACTGGAGAACAAGAAGGCACAGATGGACTTATCAATTTGCCTGAGCTGAAGCTGCGCACTGTTGTCTTATCCTTGAAATTTTATCTGTAATAATGCTGCAAAATCATTGCATGACTTATTGGATAGCAGTTCAGGAGGGACTGATGCTGTGGGGGTTGTCAGTCTATCCACAACAGAAAACAAAGTGCGGGCATTTTTACAGTTTCTGTTGATAATCTCTGAGAAGAATGCTTGCCTTGCCTTCTTTAGTTCATGGTTATAGGTATGGAGACTGTTTTTGTAAATCTCATAATGAACCTGGAGTTCGGTTTTTCGCCACCGGCGCTCTGCCTGTCTGCAGAATCTTTTCTGGGCTTTGACACTTTGACCAGTGTGGTGTTTCTCCAAGGTGCCTTTTTCCTTCCTGAAAAAACTTTGGTCTTAATCGGGGTGATGGAGTCACCAATAGTCATAAATTTGGAACTGAAACTGAGGTCATCAGTTGAAGCTGAAGGCAGTGTTGGTGACGGTGTAAAACAGTGGTCCCCAACCTTTTTTGTGCCATGGACTGGTTTCATGTCAGACAATATTTTCACGGACCGGCCATTGAGGTGTGGCGGATAAATACATCAAAATAAAATGATACGACCGTCTGCCCCTCTGCTTTCTTTATACATTGATGTTCTGCCCCCTCTGCTTTCTGGTCTCTATGGTAACGTTAAAACACGCCTTCAAAATATAGATACACCATAAAAATTAGCAAAAAGTGCATGAAAAATCTAACGGACCTTAACGCTCAATCAATGGGAGCCCTGGGCTTGTTTCTCTGCAATGAGGGAATGCAGGGTGCCTTTTTCCCTTCGCAAGGAAACTTTCTAACGATGTCTGTTTTTACTCATTTTGCTAGCTTGACTGTACAATTTCAGCGGCAATGTGTCACGTGACTGAGATGTACCGGAGAGAAACCTCATTTTTCAAAATAAAGCATCGTTCAGACTTAGATAATAAATAAAACGGAAATAATGTAAGTTATTTATTCTTTCTGTGCGGCCTGGTACCAAATGACCCACGGACCGGTACCGGTCCACAGCCGGGGGGTTGGAGATCATTGCTCCATAGGATGAAATCACAGCATTCCCCTGTAAATCATTCTAAATGCGCGAAGGTCTGCTCATCACAGACACACCCCGGACCGTTGGATGGTATACTCCCTATAGCATGCGGCAAGCACTCACTTCTTTGTCTCTCCTTTGTCTCACTTCTTTGTTCTAGACACACTCTTTAATTTTTTCTTTAGTTTTTTTTTAACTTTTTAATTTTTAGAACCTATTGGCTTGTTATTTTAATCTTTTGTCCACTTTTATTTGCCACATTAAACTACATAACTTTTTCAAAGTTAAAGCGGAACTCTTCTTTTTTTAACCATTAAGGCAATCGTGTAAGAATGTTTTTGTAGATATTTTCAACCGGCCATTGAAAGTATTCTCAACTTTATTATTAACTGAGAAGTTCTGCCATACGGCCATCAGCCTCTTTGGACTGAAATCCTGCAGCCAGCCTTAACCCATCTGTCTGGATCAAATAGCCATCGAAAGAGCCGCTCCCTGTCTGTTGCTGACGTCGAAGGCCTTCCAGCCCCTGAAGCATCTCTGTCCAACACTGGCTCTCCTCTCCAACTGGTTCCCCCCCGATCTTGACTCATCGGAGCCGGCAGTCCGGGCCTCCCCTTTCCTTGGTGACAGCTCGGGACAGTCCATCATCGGAGTGCCGCTGGCATAGAAGTAGGCATGTTCCATGCTGCTTGAATAAGAGTTGGTGTTGTAGGCTTTAACAATCTCAATTTTCATTTAGACGCACTTAGTCATTCATTCAAGAAATTAACACTACATTCACGTCCCCATTTTTCCTCAAAACTACTTCTCGCTATTGCCAAACTCATTCCTTTTATTATTTTGCTATAGCTTCTTCATCCAGTTGTTTGTGTTACATCATATAATCCATATTATTTGTTGTATCATTCATTATTCATATCCATTCTCATTATTGTGTCAAATGATACTTTTTGGAACCAAATGTGACAATGCTAGGGTACACATTGCTACGTCTTTATCCTGATTAGATCTGACTTAGAACTGAGCACTTGTTGTGACTACTTGTCAATCACAAAGTAGCCACGATCTATCACTTATCCTGTTAAATCATCCATTTTACTTTAAATGGGACAATAATTTACAAAATAAACATGAGATGAAAATGGGCAACGAGCAAATTTGACCATAAATCCATTAGGTAACTATTTACTGGTATAATAAATCAAGTGTGGTCATTTTCTCATAAGAAAGAAGAGTGGAAGAAGGTGTTGTGGACAGATGAGTCCAAGTTTGTGGTCTTTGGATCAAACAGAAGAACATTTGTGAGATGCAGAACAAATGAAAAGACGCAAGAACAGTGCTTAATACCATCGGTCAAGCATGGTGGAGGCAGTGTGATGGTCTGGGGGTGCTTTGGAGGTGGTAAAATAGGAGATTTGTACAGGGTGGAAAGGACCTTGAGGAAGGAAAGCTATCACAAGATTTTGCAAAGCCATGCCATACCCTGTGGACAGCACTTGATTGGGGCCAATTTCATCCTACAACAGGATGAAACGCAACTCCGCCGCAGCAGGACGCAGCACTTGTTTCCTGCGTTATTGTGTTTATTAAACCCACAGTAATTTTAGGTAATAGTAATTTTAAGTTTTTTATAAAACCTTTTAACTTAGTGGGATCTAACTCACCTCCTCCCCGTGGTGGTTCTGCGTTCCGGGGTGACGGATCCCCGGCACAGGCGGCAGCATGATGGCGGTCTGTGAGTCCTGTCTCCCCACCCTCTCAAAACTGAGGGACAGCGTCTCTAGCCTCAAGGCTGACCTCAAGGAGAGGAACAAAATCCTCATGGATTTCTCCACCATCGCCTCGACCCAGTCAAAAGTCATCGCCCACATGAGGGCATCCGGCGCTGGTAACCGGAGCATGATGGCCGTGGACAACACCACCCTGCCGTGGACCGGCTCCATTACCACCAGATCTCCGGCACCAGCACTCGCCGAGCTCTGCTGGCTCCACCAGGGCGCCAAGCCCAAGCCATCGGCACCCTCCACCTCCTGTCTTCGCCCCCCGGAGTGGCAGTGCTCCATCAGGGAGGATGGAGTGGCGGCTCCAGCACCGGTGAGCTCAATGCCACTCAAGCCGAGGGAATCCTGGTCAGCAGTGACCAGAGGCGCCGGGGCCCATCCATCTCCCCCTCCTCTGCCTCCAGATCTACCGCTGGAGAACAGGTACGACATCCTGAGCCTGCAGGATTTCCCTCCCATGGGAGCGTGTTCCAGCTCGCCTCTGGGACCTGTCCACCCAGCTGGTCGTGGCTCTCACCAGCACAGCAGCCGGGATCCGCGTGTCCAGCCTGGCCCCTCTTCTCCATCTCGGCCAGGAGCAACCGCGGGCCGGCGCCACCAACCCTGGGTCTCGCCCCGCCATCGGTGCACCTCCAGGCAGCCCGTGGAGCAGCGCATCCCCTCTGTGCTGGTCGTCGGGACCTCGATGGTCAGACACGTGTCGGTACGTGGTGGTCGGACCTTCTGCCGCCCCAGAGCCCGCGTCAAGGAGGTTGAGCCCTCCGCCCTCCAGCTGTGTGCTCAGCACAGCTCAGCCTCCACGTTGGTCCTAGAGGCCAGCATCAATGATCTCAGAGACCAGAAATCCGAGATCCTCAAGCGGGATTTCAGGTCCATGGCTGACCGCATGCTGTACACGGGGAAGCGACTGGTTATTTCCGGCCCGCTTCCCCTGCCACGCTATGGTTAGGTCACCACCAGTCGCCTCCGCCAGCTGCACCTGTGGCTAAAGGGATTCTGCCTGGGAAAAAGTATTCCATATGTGGACAATTTTATCGCTTTTTTAAACAGACCCCACCTTTTCAAACCAGGCGGCCTACACCCAAACCAGGAGGGGTCACGGCTTTTATCAGTAAACATTGACTTGACAGTCGGGTCCTGCACCACAATCACCTCCTGACTCACTACACCCATACACACGCCCTCTGCACCTCACCCACACTCACCTTCACCCACCCCCACCTACATCATACACGCCCCTCCCTCAGTGACCCCAGTGGCACAGGACAATATTTACACAATCAAAACCATAATTTCACACAGACATAGGAGACCCAGGACTACTTTTAGATCAAACTGTGTTTTTAACATTCCACTGGAAAGACGTGATGAGCGCAAGTTCAGCATAGATGTTAAAATGGCTGTGCTGAACGTGCGCTCTCTTTTAAACAAATCTTTTATTATAAATGACTTAATTTTAGATAATAACCTGACAGCATTCTCCTTACGGAGACGTGGCTTGGCACTGACGCACCTGTTGTTCTCACTGAGGCTTCCCCACCCAATTTTAACTTTTTATTTTCAACCAGGGGGTGCAAAAGAGGGGGCGGTACTGCTTCAATCACAAAAACCAACATGCACATGAACGAAGTCAATTTTAACAGCTACTCATCATTTGAATACCATGCCTTCATTTTTAGCAGCCCACCGATCCTCTGTATAACTGTCTACCGACCACCCCAGCATTCTACTTCTTTTATTAGTGGGTTTTCTGAGCTCTTATCAATTATTCATACCTCTTTAACAGAATTTTAATATGCGGTGATTTTAATCTACACGTGGACTTTCCCTCAGACTTAATGTCCAGAGAATTTTTAAACGTTTTACACTGCCTTGATTTTAAGCAACACGTGACGCAGCCGACCCACAGCAAGGGCGCACCTTGGACCTCATTATATCTTATGGTCTGTCGGTTGGTGTGCCCTCTGTTGTGGACCTGGCTGTGTCTGACCACATCTGTGTGTTTTTTACAATCACCAGTTTTAATCAGCGGGAGGCCCCTGTGAGAACAGTGAGGAAACGCTACCTAACTTCTGAAGTGGCTGGAAATTTTATCCAGATCTTACAGAGCACTCCTGCCGAAATTTTACCAGCACTCTGCGATTTTATCACTGACAACTTTAACAATAAAATAAAGACCCACACCTCCGTGGAGAACCGGGGAAATTAAAAAACTCAAAAGGGAATGCAGGAGTGCTGAAAGGAGATGGAGGAAATCAAAGTTGACAGTTCACTATGAAATACTACGTCAACACCTCAAAATCTACAATAACAGTCAAACAAGCAAGAATCTCTCACTTCCAAAACCTAATCCATGACCATAAAAATAATCCCAAATTCTTATTCTCCACAATTGATCTTTTAACAAACAAAAATTTCAAAAGATCCTCCAAGACACCAGATAACGCCCTTTGTGAGGATTTTGCAGACCACTTCAGAAGAAAAATCAATGACATAAGATCCAGTCTTTTATCTCAACAGCTTTTAACACCTGGATCATTGCTTGGACCTGTGGAAACACTGGAGAGTTTTGCCCTGGTTGATGCAAGGACACTGAGTCGAGTTTTATCCCAGGTAAAGCCCACAACCTGCCTTTTAGACCCAATTCCCACACCATTTTTTAAAACACTCTATGGATTCTTTGAGGAACAGCTGCTGTATTTGGTCAATTGCTCTCTCCAGATGGGTGTCTTCCCCACCTCCTTTAAAACGGCAGTGGTGAAGCCCCTTCTGAAAAAGAGTGATTTAGACCCCAATGTTTTAAATAACTACCGGCCTGTATCCAACCTACCATTTTTAAGTAAAATTTTAGAAAAACTTGTTTTTGATCAAGAAAATGAATTTTCACACTCGAAACATATTTTAGAGACTCATCAGTCTGGTTTTAGGATGAACCACAGTACAGAGACAGCACTTTTAAAGATTTTAAACGACATCAGGTGTAATTTAGATAATCATAAACTCACAGTCTTGGTTCTACTGGATCTAACCGCCGCCTTCGATACAGTAGACCATCACATTTTATTAAATAGACTGAGGAACCTGGTCGGCCTCTCTGGTACTGTTTTTAACTGGTTCACGTCCTACCTCACTGATCGAAGTTTCTTTGTAAGTATGGATACATGTTCCTCAGGAACCCATAAGATAAAGTGTGGGGTTCCCCAAGGTTCAATTTTAGGTCCAACTCTTTTTAATCTTTACATGCTGCCCCTTGGGGACGTCATCAGGAGGCACGGCATCAACTTCCATAGCAACTGTACATCGCCATGTCTCCTGATGACACAGGGCCAATTGATGCCCTTTTTAACTGTATTTTAGACATCAAGTCATGGATGGCAGCAAACTTCCTACAGCTCAACCAGGACAAAACAGAGGTTTTAGTCATTGGTCCTGAAGGCCAGAGAGAGAAACTTTTACCAAAGTTACAGGATTTTAAACCCTCAAAATCAGTAAAAAGTCTGGGCGTGATTTTTGACTCTGAGCTTACTTTTATTCCACACATCAAAAACATAACAAAGATAGGTTTTTACCATCTCAAGAATATAGCCAGAGTCCGCCCGTTCCTCTCTCAGGCCAGTACGGAGGTGCTGATGCATGCTTTTATCTCTTGTCGTTTAGATTACTGTAATGCCCTGCTCTCTGGTCTTCCCAAAAAGAGCATGTATAACTTACAATTATTACAAAACTCAGAGGCACGAGTGCTGACGGGGACCAGAGGGCGGGAGCATATTACACCTGTTTTAAAATCGCTGCATTGGCTCCCTGTGCGCTTCAGGATCGATTTTAAGGTTCTTTTACTAGTTTTTAAGTGTCTTAACGATCTTGGGCCTTCTTATTTATCTGCATTACTTTTACCCTATCAACCCTCGCGGACCCTGAGGTCCTCCAGTGCTGGCCTTTTAACGATACCACAAATTAGAACTAGAACACACGGGGGGGCGGCATTCAGTTATTATGGCCCCCAATTGTGGAACAGCCTCCCAGAGAGCCTCAGGGCCGCAGAGAATGTTGATGTTTTTAAAAAGAGGCTCAAGACCCATCTTTTTAATCAGGCTTTTAACTGACTCATTTAACTGTTTAGAATTTCTTAAGCTGACTTTTATTCTTACATTTTCTAATATTATATTACATATATTTTTATTTTTTATTTTTATTTTTTATTGTGTTACTTCAATGTTTTATTTCAATTGTTTTAGTCATTACTTATAGTCTACTTTATACATTCTATTGTTTTATCCTCAGTTTTAGCTTCTATACCTTTTATCTTATTTTACTGTTCTAGCCCCTCATTTTCCAGTGTTTCCTCCTGGGGACCTACCACACCGGGATTTGATTCTGGTTCACCGATGGGGGTGCTGTTCCATGGATGGCCCTGGCCCGGGTAGCTAGAGAGCTTCACACCTTGGGGTGGAGCCTTCTGCCTGCCTGGGCTGGGGTAGTCCCTGTGTCAGCGCCCCCGCAGTCATGGACCTTGATTCCTCTCGGTGTGCATGGCCCCCAAAGGCAGCTTCTTCCTCACCTCGGTTCTCGGTGCCCAGCCATTTCACTGCATGAAAACCACATTTTCGACCCGTAAATCCCTGTGAAGTTCGTTGATTTTCGGCGATTTACGGCAAGTTTATGGGGAACTTCGCCGGCTCTGAAAATCTTCGGAAACGTCGGCAGGGGGCGTGGTTAATCGCACCTTCGCGAAGGTGCGAATAGCTCTAATTAGCACATGAATGCTACCGACGTTGATCTACTCAGGCTGGCCTGCTGACTTCACAGACAACCATTGGATGATTCCACAGGCATTTTGAAAGGAAACCATCATGTGATTGGATAGCAACTCCAATCACATGAGTGAGTGATCATGTGATTGGATGACAACTCTGCTGCTATTGGTCATCTGTGCACCACAAATAATAATAATAATAATAACAATAATAATAATATATATATATATATATATATATATATATATATATTAAATTCGTATATTATAGCATAAATTAATATATTAAAAATAGTTATTATGTTGTTATATATCAACCAAGGAAATTCAGTGACTACTGAGGAAAAAAAGCAAGGAAATGTGCAGAGGGGTTCACTTATAAGAGTCTCTGGGTTGGGCCATGCCGCTGGTCCATGGTGCATGAAAAAGAGTCGAAGGCCTTTGGAAATGCTTCTTTGCTGCCTCTGGGTCATACTGAGTTGGCACCTGTCGCTTTGAAGGGGACTCGATGCGAAGCCTCTTGTGGTGTGTCACCACATACTTTGGGTCGCTCTCCAGCCGCTCTTGCAGTGTCTGGCAGAGTTTGGAGAGCTAGGACACTCCTTCTTGCTTACAGCAGCTGTAAATACAGGTATTAATATAATAATAGTACTGCTAAGAAACACTAACACATGATAACATATGTGAGCATGTTTGTCAAAAACATGCAGATAATAAATAAAATTCAGCCCATTTTTACATTGTTGTGAAAATAAAGCGGCATTCATGTAACTCTTACCCGCTTCCTTCTTTGTCTGCTGCGAGCTGAAATCTTCACAGCTGCTGCCTGAACTGAAAGAGCTGCCTGGGCATACCTGAAGCTCCTCCACACCATCTCATAATATGTCTTACAGGCCGCTGGAAGAATATATATATTGGTTTGAAATAATTAAGACAGGCTTCAATAAAAACAACAACAAGAAACAACAGAAAGGGTTTAAAAGACTGCTGTCCACACCATCTATGTCTGGACTCTCAGTTAAAGTCGCCATCAAATATGACGTCACCGTTTCGTTGTGGGGCGAGTTTAGTCTGTAAAACACAAAAAGTACAGGTCATGCAACGTTTACGTTTACTTATATTCTGCAGAATATCTCCTGTGTATTTTATTAACTTACCCCTGCTCAGGTTCATCTCGCCTGTCGTGTCCGTCACTATTGTGCAGATGTCGCACCTTTTCCTTTAAAATACAAAATACACTGTAATGTTAAATGTAACGTGAACGATTACCAAACGTTCGGAACGTAGTGCAATAAGAATAATAAAGGTTTGGCACCCTAAAAACTGCACAATGTGGTACTAAATGCTAACGTTACTTACGTAACTTACGCACCCGTCTCTTCGTCTCCGCAGCTGCAGTTCGGTCGGGCTGCTCCTCCAGAGCGAGCAGTCTGGCTTTTTTCACGGTCATTCTCCTCGCCAACTGCGCGATCAGCTGCGTTAGCAGCCGAGACAATCCACTGAGGACGCTCAGCAGTTTCTTCTCTAAATTGTTTGGACTTTCTGGATGTGGTCGCTCCGCAGCCAGGCCGTCCACTCGTCGCAGAGGAGTGTCTTCTGGGATGAACTGAAGACGACATCCGGCCATTATATGCATAGAGTGCATACAATGGCTGCTTAAAGTTTAGCAGGACCCGAAACGTAACTGTTCTAATCCAAGCTCGATTCGCGTTCACAGACGCGCCGAGGTCGTTTTCTGCTGACGTCATTGCGTCAGAGGAGGCGTCCAATCATATGCGAGGTCGCGCTCTCGGAATTTCTCGCGAGACCATTTTTGTTGCGTAAATGAAAAACATGCTGTGATTTTGTTAGGTACTTTTATTTTCTAAATTGATTTTCTAAAGTGACATCATCGAAAATAAAAAAAAGAAAAGTTACTTTGGTGTATTCCCTTTTTGTTGTGACCAGTGTCCAAGAACTGTAGATGCTTTAATTTTCAGAATTTTGATTTAGCAATTTAAGTGGAAAATTAAAGACCTTTGAGAGTCAGGACACTTATCCTGTATGTAACCTATAAAATTATTTAAACACACTTTTAAATCCTCATGAAAAAAAAAAAAAATCTTTGTATTCTGTAGGCACAGAACACAGACACACACACACACACACACACACACACACACACACACACACACACACACAAACACAAAATCCCAATTTGCATTTGTATAGCTTTGCAGCATTTACATTTGCATTTTAACGCCTCATGGTCACAGTGGCTGAGGGAGAACTTCCACGGCAATTTACAGTGATGGAAATTGACAGAAATGTGACTTTTCATGCAGTGTGTCTCCTCAGTGACAGTTAGTGTATGTATGTGGGTGTGTGTATGTTTGGGTGTTTTGTGTGTGTGGGTATGTATGTCTGTCCGTATGTCTATGTATGTACGTGAGTGTGTATGTGCCAGGCTGTAATTGCTGCAAAAGGTGGTTTTTTTTTTTTTGATGAAAGCAAAGTCTGAAGTACACATTCATCATTTCCATTAAAATCCTTATTTCTAACTCTGACAATGTCATCATGTCCTGTTCATTTGTTATATTTCCTATTCAGACTAATCTCATGTATGTTTCCATGGAAAACAAGAAAATTTCCAAGTGATCCCAAACTTTTGAGCGGTAGTGTGTGTGTGTGTGTGTGTGTGTGTGTGTGTGTGTGTGTGTGTGTGTGTGTGTGTGTGTGTGTGTGTGTATATATATATATATATATATATGTGTGTGTGTGTGTGTGTGTGTGTGTGTGTGTGTGTATGTATGTATGTATGTATGTATGTATGTATGTATGTGTATATATATATATATATATATATGTGTGTGTGTGTGTGTGTGTGTGTGTGTGTGTGTGTGTCTATATATATATATAGTTTTTATATTTGCTTTTTATATATATATATATATTTCTCTCTGTTTTCTTTCTTTTCTAATTTTATTCTAATTCTATTCTTGTAAGGAGCACTGCAACAAAAACAATTTCTCCTCTGGGATAAATAAAGGATTTCTGATTCTGATTCTGATGTCTAAATATGAGGTCCTTAGATGGTAAATCCTCGGCCTCCTCCTCATCCTCCTCAAAGCAGTGATGTACTGTAGATAACGTTAAGCATTACAATGATAACATTTGTATTTGGAAATGACGTGGGTAATAGCGGACAACGATCATCACTTACGTTTTTTCCATGTGTCTGTCTCTCTCTGTCTCTTGAGTGCTCTGAGATAGATTCAGTATATATGCTCTGTAGGATGCGGTTTCTGGTTGTTACAGCGACGTTCATTGATAAGTTCTCATCCCTGTTTCACCTGTGTATATTCGGTCAGGGTGAGTGACCATTACGCGTGGGGAACGCGCTTTCGATGTCGTCAGATGAGATACGGATCAAAATATATAAATTTAGGTCTGACTGTATGTGCTGACTCATAGAGTTGCATTGAATCGTCGCTGTTGCTAATTATTGATCGCAGTGTGCGTTCGATGACTGCCCGAGCACTGCTGAAAACACCGTTAAAACCACGCTGCCGTCTTGTTGACGGTGTGATATATGGCCTCATCACGTTTTCAGTGGATGGCCGTTATTACCTAGCAGCCACCCATCCAGAAGGGTGTCCCCCTGAAAGACTGTAGGGATGCTAGAATTCGCCGGGTGAACGAGTCATGTGCCGACCCGGGGAATCACGGATCACCAGACATCCCTGTTTCACCTGTGTACATTCGGTCAGGTTGGGTGACCATTACACGTGCCGAACGCGCTTTCGATGTGGTCAGATGAGATACTGATCAAAATATACAAATTTAGTTCTGACTGTATGTCCTGACTCAGATAGTTGCATTGAATTGCAGGTGTTGCTAATAATTGATCGCAGTGAAATGCCAGACACTGTGGAAACCTGACTGTGAGGTGTTGGTGACATGAGCGCACGACTCTGTCGGTTTACGAAAATCCACTTGCGCGCACAGAGTTGACCAGGTCTGAGGTGGCGAGCTTTCAGCGCACTTTTATGCGGCCGGCACAGACCAAAATGGTCGAAAATTCCAATGCGCCGGCTCATTATGCTGACACCTCCCCCCTACTGCGCCGCAACGCCCATCCTGGCGCACCTCTGTGCCTCGGTTTACCAAAATACCAAGTGCGCCGTGCGCCTGCCTGCGCCAGTCGAAAATACTACTGTGCTGGTGGCGCAGCTTGCGCCGCGCCAGCGGCGGAGTCGAAAAGAGAGCCCTATGGTTCAAACTCATCCTCACGATCTGGCAAAAAAATCCCCCCTTCTGCAGTTCTGTCTTCTATGACAATGTGGAGTTCGGTAAATTAAGATGGTCTTGGTGTCAACTATAATTGACAGTCATAAAAGAGCATTCAATTTCAGAACACAAATAATGTAAATGCATGAAAACTAAATTCATCATTCCTGACATTTTAATAAACAAGGCAATATTTTTAAGTTTTTAAGTAGTCATGGAAAAAAAAACTAAATTTAACATTGATGCCTACATAAGTAAATGAGATCATTAGCGAGAAAACTGCAATTTCTTACTTAGTAGCTGCCACTGGGTCCAATTTCCCACAAAATTGAAAGACTTTAATGAAAAAGAATGACATTAAATGAAAGACTTTAGAGCATGCAGACTGGACGACCCCATGTTTACCTTTTTCGAGAAAAAGTTTTGCGAGTAGAACACCAAGAAAACGGATAGGAAACAGGAGGAGATTTTTCTTTAGAGAATTTTATTTGTGATGTTTTGATATTGGGGGTTATGGCTGATACTGGAGCAGGATCAAGAGAAAAAGAAAAGAAATGACTTCTCTGTTAAAAAAAAAAATCTAAAAGGTGATCAAGCATTGATAAATACCTGAGTCAACCTTTATCAGACATTCAACAGATGGAGAGAATTGTGGGATTTGAAACTGACTCTGAATTGCCCCTCTTAGTCCTAGACAGCTATGTAATATGGGGAATATTGATAAGTATAGCCTTCTCAACAGATGCCGTCATTCAGAAGCTGAGATCAGCTCAAACATGCACACACTACATGCATACACGCCATGCTTTTTGTGAAATTATTTTTCCGCCTTTGACCCATCCTGGAATGTTGTTCCTCCGCGGCAGACCAGGAGCAGTGGTCTGCCAGCTGACAGCAGCGCCCGAGGACCCAGTTTCTTTCCGTCACCATTGGTCAGGTGGTGATCTTTTTGCATGTTTTTAGTGGGGGTATTTTTATTGAGGATACCCCAGGTGAACATGGGGAGAACATGCATACTCATTCACACTCACACAGAAAGGCCCTTTTTCCTCAAGCAGCAGGTACCAAAGGCATAGTGGGGAACACGCCTCCAGCACCCACAGCGGAAATCGAACGGGGACCTTCTAGATGTGAGGCGACAGTGTTGCCACCGTGCCACCCTGCATCTGTGCCAGCACTGTCCTGTCCGAGAAAACCAAGAATGGGAGACACTAATGCACAGGCAATGGAAGAAAGAGAGAGATAGAGACTAAATGGGATAAAAATAGAAATGGAGACATAAAGATACACTGCTTATCAACCAGACTGAGAGAACTGAATGAGCTGAGTGTTGCAATTCTCAGCGTGTGTGTGTGTGAGAGACAGAGAAAGCAAGAGAGACACAGAGAGAGAGAGCAAGTGATAAAGAGAGAGAAGAGATAAAGAGAGAGAGAGGAGAGGGAGGGTGAGACAGGTGGGGAAACGAGCAGAGAGAGAGAGAGGCATGCAGTCTGAAGGAGAGAGAAAAGGACAGCGGTGTGCATCTCCTTCCTCTCATCCATCTGCGGAGCTGTTCACCTCTCTGTTCATTTCCCCATCGCTCCTCCATCTGTCCCTTTGTCCGTCCCGTCACCTGTGCTGTTGGTACATGACTTATCCAGAGAAGGATGCTGAAGTTCCGTGTGGACAGGAGAGTCAGGTAGGTGGAAGGAAAAAAGGAAAAAAAAGAGGAAGTGACATGCAGGGCTGGAGTTTGGACAAGGAAGAGAGGAGATGAGAAGGGGGGATGGGAGGGTGATGGAGGAATGGATGACCAGGAGCTTGGAGGTCAGCAATGACTGCAATGCAGTGCCATCATGAAACACAAGGAAACCATATGCCTTGCTATGTGTGTATGGATGATGTGTGTGCTTCGTGAACAGTGATGTATAGAGTACCGCGCATTGGTTAGTGTGTGTGTGTGTGTGTGTGTGTGTGTGTGTGTGTGTGTGTGTGTGTGTGTGTGTCTGTGTGTGTGTGTGTGTGTGTGTGTGTGAGAGAGAGAGAGAGAGAGAGAGAGAGAGAGAGAGAGAGAGAGAGAGAGAGAGAGAGAGAGAGAGAGAACCATGTAACCAGTAGGGCTGTGTGTCTAGCTGTATGCCTGTGAAGATTCTCATTTTTGTGTGTTTAGCTGGTTTGTGGTGCAATGGTAAATCAGGAGCAGGAATTTAATGTTGGTCAAATTTTGTTTGTATCTTGGTGGTAAATGTTCCTTACTTGCTATTTTTTGACTTTACTGCACAACAGTTGTCAATCAATGCCTGTTTCAAGTTATGTTGATTTATCTGTTGAGCACATCTGTTATCTGTTGAGTTACAACAATGCTTACATGTAGGGCTAAAAAAAAGTTTCGAAAAAAAAAATTGTGCAAATAAATTTTAGTTCAGCCTAAATTATTGTTGACCTTGAAAGTCATTAAAAATAAGGAACTCACCATCTACTTACAAGCTTTTTAGAGTGATTTCAACCTTGAGTATCATGAGCAAAATTGATACATTTAGATTTTCTTATTGGCAATGTGTGTGTATGGAGTTATGTAAGTAAGGAAATGGGCATCCGTGGGGCATGGGCATGGACTCAAAGGGTAATAATAATACATATTACTGAATACAAAATGATAACAATTCAGACTATAGCAATCATCAGCAGCAGGAGTAACATCATTCAAGTAACACTATTACTACTCACTCACTTAGGGTTATAATCGCCCAATATAAACCTAGTTATCATAATACATTGTACAGTGAAAATACTGCTATTCATGGTCCCTACTGTTAACAATAACAATAATAATAATAATAATAATAATAATAATAATAATAATAATAATAATAATAATAATAATGGGCTGCACGGTGGCGCAGCAGGTAGTGTGTGTGCCTCACAGCAAGAAGGTTGCCGGTTCGATCCCCGGGTCAGGCGGGGCCTTTCTGTGTGAAGTTTGCATGTTCTTCCCGTGCATGCGTGGGCTCTCTCCGGGTACTCCGGCTTCCTCCCACAGACCAAAAACATGCTCATTAGGTTAATTGATGACTCTAAATTGTCCATAGGTGTGAGTGTGAGTGTGAATGGTTGTTTGTCCTTACATGTGGCCCTGCAATCGGCTGGCGACCGGTTCAGGGTGTACCCCGCCTCTCGCCCATTGTAGCTGGGATAGGCTCCAGCCCCCCGCAACCCCGAAAGGGATAGGCGGTATAGATAATGGATAGATAATAATAATAATAATAATACCAGCAATAATAATATATAGTTTAACTGCACTATAGGCTGTGTCCTAGTTTACAATGATGTGCACTTTGTGACTTTACTTTGTAAAGTACTTGTTTTGATCCCTTAGAAAGGGTTGTTGAACGGGCTTTTTTGTAACCAAGTATTTATTTTTTTTGTCATCTGTTTATTGACAGTGTTAAATTGTGTGAGATTTGATTCATTCAAACGTGAATAACTGCTTAAAGTGAGAATGTAAGTGTGAAATAAAACACTACACGTTGTTTTCAATAAAAAAAACATTTGCACAAAGCAAGCCTATCCACTTTTCCATGTTGATAACAGTATTAAAATGATAATTAATGAGACATTTAGAATAGATAAAAATGTGCTATTAATTTGCGATTAATCGCAAGTTAACTATGACATTCATGAGATTAATCGCGATTAAATATTTTAATCGATTGACAGCACTAGTTACTATCAGTGGCCACAGCTTATAAAAGTTTACTAGGTCACAAAGAGCGTTAATCACGCGATTAAAAAATGATGCCGTTAAAATTGATTTGCGTTAACGCAATCAACGCAATATTTTTGACAGCACTAGTTTATACTATACCATAAATTCCCCAGGAACAATGAATTTTGCCCTGAATTTCCCCCCTTATCCTGTTTTCCTCATCGAATGTCCTTCTGTCTTCTCCTTCACCTTAGGAAGGACAATTCACATGCTGATTCCTGGGATTAGTAAATCATCTAATCTCTACACAAGAACAATAATAATAACAGCAGCAATAATAATAAATACGGCTTGAACAAAAGTAATGATAGCGGTCATTACTTATCAATTGGCACTGAAAGGTCAGAAAGAAATAAAGATGCCTCTTAACAGCTCTTAAATAAGGATATAAGAAATTGCCGAAATCAAAGTCTTTGCACATTTCTATTAACTGTAGCCTCAACCACATACTTCAGAACATGGCCAGCTCCTCTGTCAGAGCTCATCAATTAAAATTCCTCTGTACTTGTACTGTGACAATAAAAAAGGCACACTGAAAATGCTCAAGTGATTTAGCAAGTGTGGCACCACAGTAGGGAATGATAGTATCATTGGCCTAAAGATGAAACTGTTCAATTTCCCCCAGGATGTTAACATAGATAATAAATAAAAGTGGACCCAAAGCCAAGCCTAGTAAACAAAGTAATTTTCAAATCAGCCAGATAACCCAATACTGAGCAGACGTTGCTTCATGATAAGATTGTCAACTGTATCAAAAGCCTTTTGAGAAATTGTTGAAATGAATGGCACAGTTTTTGTTTTGTTTTGTTTTGTTTTGTTTTTTTGATCCAGTGATTCAATTAAGCCAGACTGGTATAATGAAAAGGATTAGCATTCAGAGACTCATTCCGTTCCTTTCCCAATCCTTGAAGAAATATGGTTCCAGATCATCTGGACCTGCATTTTTCTTGTATCCCATGAAAGAAGAACTCTATGAACTTCATCCACAGAGAAAGGAACAAAATCAAAGGGCTGACCATCAAAAATGCAATGGACAGTTATGTATGAAGAAGGCACGATTTGGGGTCCAGAAGGTGGGGACCAGAAGAAATGAAGCATGGACTTGGATTTGGTGTCCTTAACAATATTCATTGTGAATTCATTGCAAGTATCAGAGGCTGAGATAGATTTATGAAAGCTTGAAAATTTGAATAGCCACAGTCAGTCATTGTGGACATAAAATTCAGCCTTGCCTTGGCTGATATATCAGGTGAAACGATTCCATAGTTGCCTGAAATAGAGCCAATCAGCCTTGGTCCCCTTTTCTCTAGTCTTCACCCAAGCCAAATTTTGGGTAACTTAGCCAGGTCAGCGGAAGGCAAGCGCTGTTTCCTCCCTTCACTCTGAACCTTCTAACAGAGGCATGTTTATCCACAACGAGAACCAATTATGAAAAAGTTTCCAAGCATCTTCAATACTATCGATGTGATTGATTTTTGACAAATAAAATAGAAAACCCTGTCCAGAAAAATGCTTCATAACAAATTGAGGCTTGGACGGTATCTGTGGGGGCATTTGTTAAAAGTAAATCAATTACAGATCATTTCTCAGGATATTTGGGGTGAGGACATGTTGATTTGGATGATCTGAGTAAGATTAAGTGAGCTCCAGAGACCCCACAGTAAATTGACTCGAAACAAGTTTTCAAAACAGAAAGGCACAAACGTCAAAGCAGGTCATTTGAATGAAACGTGTGAGAATGTCTTAGCCATTATCAATCCACCTCGTCCTCCTTCAGGCTTTTCTCATTTGAGGTCGCCCACTCAGCTTGGCAGCCTCCTCTTCTGCTGCTGACAGCAGCTGCTAATGTTACTCTGTCTCTCTTCGATCTTAATAGGTATTTTAACTTAATTCTGTATTATTCTTTATATCAAACGTGAACCACAAATAGCCTTCGTCTGTTTATTTTAAGATGTATGTTTATTCATGTAAAAAAGGGTTAAAGGATTAGTCAGATAGAAATAAAAATTTATGTCAAGTAAGGCCATGCTCATCAAACAGACGGCAACAAAACCAGGTGAATCACTGTCATTGATTTAGCCTTATTTGCTGTGCCTTGTCAAATCTATCATTACACTACATAAGAAGTTACAAAAGCTAGAGCAACATGGTGGTTACCAGGTGGTTTGTCATTTTAAAGTAAAAGTGGTAGTGCAAACTAATGCAATAACTGATATGAGCTATGGAAAAACATTTTTACATCCACTTAAGTAAAATGCTTAAGTAAAATGCTTTTCATTTGCAATATTTGACTGAATCCAATGCCTGAGCAAAAGAGACCAGTTTTCTTTTGTCATATTACATGTCAACATGTTACTTTGTAAACTTGCTGTCCCAAAGTTTTTGGAAGAACAGTGTTTCTGATGTACATGATAGGACATTCCCATATGCACCAATCAAAATGGCACTTCAGATTTTGGTTAATACTTACCCCAAGAGTATAGACATAATCTTAGACACAGACTGCTCCTTTATTGATCCCAATTTGGGAAATTATTTTGTTGCAGTAGCAATTGAACATGAAGACAGAACACAGAATGTATACAAGAATTGCTTAAAAAAGTAACAAAAAATATAAACAGAAGTAATAATAAAAATATAAGTAAAACTAACCATATAGTTATATATATATAACTATATGGTTAGTTAGACATACACACACACACACACACACACACACACACACACACACACACACACACACACACACATATATATATATATATATATATATGTGTGTGTGTGTGTGTGTGTGTGTGTTAGACATATATATGTCTTATAATGTATGACATATTATATAACAACAACAACAACAATAATAATAATAATAACAACAACAACATAAAAAATACAATATAACTAAGTATATAAACAAGTATTTACAGCAAAAATTGTGCAGTTTCAGATGATAAATAAAATGTAAACCTTAGACTGTCTGTGCAAGGAGCTCCGCTGTCTGTCCAAGAGATGGAGAAGTTGGATGTTCAGGGTAATCCATGATGGATAAAAATCTGTCCAGTGTCCTCCTCTCCACCACCTCCTCAAAGGTGTCTAGTTTGCAGCCAATAATGCAGGGAGCCTTCCTGAGCAGTTTGTTCAGTCTGTTGGTGTCGCTGGCTCAGATGCTGCTCCCCCGGCACACTGCAACAAAGAAGAGTGCACTGGCAACAACAGACTGGTAGAAGATTAAATGCACAATCCAGGTGGGAGTGAACACAGTGCAGCAGTTGTATAATGGCGTCGTCCACACCCAGATGGGGTTGGTAGGCGAACCATAGAGGGTCCAGTGATGATTTCACCTGCGGTGAAAGGTGGACCACCTGAAGGTGGGCCAGGACCAGCCTTTCCAGCACCTTCATCATGAGCGACATAAGGGCAAAGGGTCGGTAGTTGTTGGGGCCAGATAGAGATTTCTTCTTTGGAACAGGAACCACGCAGAATCTGCAGGCTCAGGCTCAAGTTGAAAAGGTGTCCCAGGATCGCGGACAGCTGGCTGGCACAAGTCCTCAGGACTCTGAAACTAATGCTGTCAGGGCTAGCGGCTGGCCCAAGTGCAGTATCTCCAGCTGTCCTCTTAACTGGCCTGCAGTCAGGCAGGGGATGGTGGTAGTGGAGGGGTGCTGTGGTGGGGGATCGTGGGGGATGTGGGAGTTGAGTCCAAGCAAGGCAGGGGACTCCTGGCTATGAGCTAAACCTGAAAAAGTTGTTGAGCTCTTTGGCCCTCTCAAGGCTGCAAGCTGTTGATGTGTCTTTTGCCTTGAGCCCCGTGATCTCCTTCATTCCTGTCCACACATCCTTCACTCTGTTCTGCTGGGGTTTGGCCTCCAGCTTCCTCCTGTAGGCATTTCTGCTCTTCCTCAGCTTCTCCCTTAGCTTGTGGTGAACACTCCCCAGTTCTTTTTTGTTCCCTGACCTGAGGGTTAGGATTAGTGGCACTGTAAGCATCCTTTGCATTAGCATACAGTAAGTCCAGTGTGGCGCTGTCTCTGGTGAGACACTTACTAAACTGGTTGAAAGTTGCTAGAGTTTTGTCCAAGTATTGTGGTTAAAGTCTCCAGTAATGGCTACAAACGCATTTGGTTGCTGCGTTTGTAGCTCTGCTATGGTGGAGTGGATCACATCATGCGCTTCCCCATCAGCCTTTGGAGGGATGTAAACAGTGATCATGATGGCGGACATGAACTCTCAAGGCAAATAATAAGCTAACAGCTCAATGTCCGGGCTACAGAAACGTTCCTTAATGGTAACACATCCAGGATTACACCAACTCTCATTCACAAACAGCGCAATCAATCCCCCTTCTTCTTACCGCTCGGAGCCACGTCTCTGTCTGCCCGCACACAGTCAAATCAAATCAAAATCAAATCAAATCAAACCAAATCAAACTTTATTTGTATAGCACTTTTCATACATAATAAAATGCAACTCAAAGTGTTTCACAAGAGTTAAAAACAATATATATTAAAATAGAATAACAATAAAAACCCATCCCTCCCACCCTCCATATGTACAAACACCCACCCTCAACTACATGCATACGCACACGCACACACACACACACACACACACACACACACACACACACACACACACACACACAGACATTCTGACCACAGACAATAGCAGGGGTAACGAGACATGGCAGGGCACTAATGATTGAGGAGAATGCCACCTTTGAGGTCGTCCACACTGAGAGTCATCAGGGACTGTGAGCACAGGGGGCACCTGCACCCGGGCCCGCCTGACCCCGACAAACCGGCGGACCCCCACACCAAGGTAGGAGTCCCCCACCAAAGGACAGCACGAGGACAGCACCCCTAGCAACAGACCAGACACATCTCTCAGTGTGAAGGACCCGCCGACGAAACACGAAAAGTTCATAAGATACTAAGTGAAGTAGATAAAATAGGGTAAAATAATGCAAAATATAAAACAGCAAAATAAAAGGCATCAACATAAAATAAATAATAAAATGAAATAAGATTTTAAAGGTCAGCTAAAAGCCTGATTAAAAAGGTGTGTTTTTAACCTTCTTTCAAAAATATCAAGTCTCTGCAGTCCTGAGGCTCTCCGGCAGGCTGTTCCACAGGTATGGAGCATAGTGGCTAAAAGCCGCCTCACCGTGGGTTTTTGTTCTGACTTTTGGTGTGAATAAAAAGCCGGTGCCGGAGGACCTCAGGGTCCGTGAGGGCTGATATGGTAAAAGTAGGTCAGATAAATAAGAGGGCGCAAGGCCGGTAAGACATTTATAAACTAGTAAAAGAACCTTAAAATCAATCCTGAAGCATACAGGGAGCCAATGCAGCAACTGTAAAACCCCTGGTCTTCGTCAGCATGTGTGTGGCTGAGTTTTGCACTAATTGGAGGGTTGAAATACTCTTTTTAGGAAGACCAGAGAGCAGGGCATTACAGTAATCTAAACGACAGGAAATAAAAGCATGCATCAGCACCTCTGTGCTGGCCTGAGAGAGAAACGGGCAGACTTTGGCTATCTTCTTAAGATGATAAAATCTTATCTTTGTTATATTTTTGATGTGGGAGAAAAGTCAGCTCAGAGTCAAAAATGACGCCCAGGTTTTTTACGGATTGTGTTGGTTTAAAATCTTGTAGTTTTGGTAGAAGTTTCTCAGTCTGGCCTTCAGGACCTATAACTAAAACCTCTGTTTTGTCCTGGTTGAGCTGTAGGAAATTCCCTGCCATCCATGACTTGATATCTAAAATGCAGTTAAAAAGGGTATCAATTGGCCCTGTGCCATCAGGAGACACGGCAATGTACAGGTGTGTATCATCAGTGTAGCTATGGAAACTGATGCCGTGTCTCCTGATGATGTCTCCAAGCGGAAGCATGTAAAGATTAAAAAGAATTGGACCTAAAATTGAGCCTTGGGGGACCCCACACTTAATTTCATGTGTTCCTGAGGAACAAGTATCCATACTTACATAAAAACATCTGTCTGTGAGATAGGAGTGGAACCATTTAAAAACAGTACCAGAGAGGCCAACCAGGTGTCTTGGTCTGTGTAATAAAATCTGATGGTCTACTTTATCGAAGGCGGCACTTAGATCCAGTAGAACCAAGACTGGGAGTTTCTTGCTATCTAAGTTCCACCTGATGTTGTTTAAAATTTTTAAAAGTGCTGTCTCTGTGCTGTGGTTCATCCTAGAACCAGACTGATGTCTCTCAAAGATACTGTTTCTGTTTAAAAAGTCATTGACTTGGTTAAAAACCAGTTTTTCTAAAATTTTACTTAAAAAGGGTAAGTTGGATACAAGTCGGTAGTTATTAAGAATGTTGGGGTCTAAAGTGCCCTTCTTCAGAAGGGACCTCATCACAGCGGTGGGGAAGATGCCCATCTGAAGAGAGCAATTCGTAATGTTTAAAAGCTGTTCCTCAAAGAATCCATAAAATGATTTTAGAAGTGATGTGGGAATTGGATCTAAAAGGCAGGTTGTTGGGTTTACTTGGGAGAATACTCGACCGAGTGTCCTCGCATCAACCTCGCAGCCGAACAAGTCGAAGCCAGGTACCTCCACACTCCAGTCCGGGATGTCCAAATGCAACCACAACTCCATGAAGGCCAGAAGGCTGCACTGTCAGTATTCACACTGAGTCTTGACTAGTGTGACGAGCTCGTCCATCTTATTTGCTAAGGACCTCACGGTCCCCATAATGATCACCGGAATGCACACTAAAATTGGTGAAATTCTATGCACTGGATTTTGACGTACACATTCTTGGTATTTGCTTTTTTTCTCCTAAAGGTCAGGCTCAGAATTCTTTAGTAAGCCTATTCCTAATCACAGCCTGAAGATATTAACCCAGGTTTATGATGACTGGTCATTGACGAGTTTTGACTGAACTAAGCCCAGCCCCTTAGAAAGTTTTTTGGTTGATAGCAGCCATATTTTGTGACGAATCTTGCTCTTTTATGATAGAAATATGTATCTCACTCCCATAATACTGTATACCCATTTTGATACAGTTAAAATCCAACAAGTTCATTAACAAGACACACGCAAAGTGAAATTATGAAGTTATATATGTAAATTTTTTTGTATCACATTTATAATGAACCATGATAAAGAGACTTTAATCACGCTGCCCTGTCCTTCACTCTCCCTGCTTTCAGAGAGTATGTTAAATGCCTCTACAGAAACAACAGAACACTGGACTTACTGTATGCAAATATAAAGGATGCTCACAGATCCTCCCTTCTCCTCCCCCTGGTCATTCTGATCACAATCTGGTTGATCTGCCCCTTGCATAAATATCTTTGGTGAATAAACAACCACCAATCATCAGTCATGTGAGAAGATGGTCAGAGGTGTCCAGTATGGCACTGAGCTGGAAGGAGATGGGGTAGACTGCCACCTGGCTGTGTGGATCATCAACTTCCTCACCAACAGACCACAGTATATGAGCCTTCGTGGCTATGTGTTGGATGTGATGGTTTGCAGCACGGGGGCTCCTCAGGGAACAGTGTTCTCTCCTCTCTCCTCTGAGAGGGACAGAAAAACACTTGTCAGGAAAGCTGGCTCTGTCCTGGACTGCCCTCAGGACACCATCAAGGAGGTGGGTAACAGGAGGATGTTAGCCAAGCTGACATAGATCATGAAAAACCCGTCCCATTCCATGCATGAGACAGTGGGGCCCTAAGCAGCACCTTCAGCAGCAATTCAACTCAATTTTATTTGTATAGCGCCAAATCATAACAGAAGTTGTCTCAGGACACTTTCCATATAGAGCTGGTACAGACCAAGCTCTTTTACCTACAGAGAACCAACAATTCCCCCATGAGCAAGCACTTGGCGACAGTGGTGAGGAAAAACTTCCTTTTAACAGGCAGAAACCTCGAGCAGAACCAGACTCTGGGTGGGCGGCCATCTGCCTCGACCGGTTGGGTGAGAGAGGGAGAGCAAGAGAGGGAGAGTGAGACAGACAGAGAGAGAGAGACAGACAGACAGACAGACAGACAGACAGACAGACAGACAGACAGACAGACAGACAGACAGAAATGCAGTCAGAGAGAGAGAGAGAGACAGAGACAGAGAGACAGACATGCAGTCACAGTAACAGTGACAGTGGATGTAATAATAGCAGTTGCAGTGAATGTCAGGCAGGGCCAAGGCAGGAGACGCAGCTGCAATCCACAATCCAGATTCAGCCACTGTGGAACCTGCAAGACAACCAAGCACAGAGACTCCGGGTAAGGAGCTAAGTTAGTAACAATTCAATTCAATTCAATTCAATTCAATTCAATTTTATTTGTATAGCGCCAAATCACAACAGAAGTTGTCTCAGGACACTTTCCATATAGAGCTGGTACAGACCAAGCTCTTTTATCTACAAAGAAACCAACAATTCCCCCATGAGCAAGCACTTGGCGACAGTGGCGAGGAAAAACTTCCTTTTAACAGGCAGAAACCTCGAGCAGAACCAGACTCTGGGTGGGCGGCCATCTGCCTCGACCGGTTGGGTGAGAGAGGAAGAGCAAGAGAGAGAGAGTGAGACAGACAGACAGACAGACAGACAGACAGACAGACAGACAGACAGACAGACAGACAGACAGAAAGAAAAGCAGTCAGAGAGAGAGAGAGAGAGAGAGAGAGAGACAGAGACAGAGAGACAGACATGCAGTCACAGTAACAGTGACAGTGGATGTAATAACAGCAGTAGCAGTTGCAGTGGATGTCAGGCAGGGCCAAGGCAGGAGACGCAGCTGAAATCCACAATCCAGATTCAGCCACTGTCCATGGGAACCTGCAAGACGACAAAGCACAGAGACTCCGGGGAAGGAGCTAAGTTAGTAACACGCCGTGGTAGGACATGAGAGCGTGCGGATGGAGAGGGACAGAAGGACGGAGGAGCTCGGTGTATCTTTGGATGTCCCCCAACAGTCTAATCCTATAGCAGCATAACTAGGGGCTGGTCCAGGACAAGCCTGAGCCAGCCCTAACTATAAGCTTTATCAAAAAGGAAAGTTTTAAGCCTACTCTTAAATGTAGAGACAGTGTCTGCCTCCCGGACAAAGACTGGAAGATGGTTCCACAGGAGAGGAGCTTGATAGCTAAATGCTCTGACTCCTGTTCTGCTTTTTGAGACTTTAGGAACCATAAGTAGACCTGCATTCTGGGAACGCAGTGTTCGAGTAGGGCAATAAGGTACTATGAGCTCTTTAAGATAAGAAGGTGCCTGGCCACTTATGGCTTTGTAAGTAAGGAGGAGAATTTTAAACTCTATTCTAAACTTTACAGGGAGCCAGTGCAAAGTGGCGAGTATTGGAGAAATATGATCTCGCTTCCTGGTTTTTGTCAGAACACGTGCTGCAGCGTTCTGGAGCAACTGGAGAATATTCAGCAGCGAATTTGGGCAGCCTGATAGTAAAGAATTGCAATAATCCAGCCTGGAAGTTACGAATGCATGGACTAGTTTTTCTGCATCATTTTGAGACAAAATATGCCTGATTTTTGCGATATTACGTAGGTGAAAAAAGGCAGTCCTTGAAATTTGTTTTACATGGGAGTGAAAGGACATGTCTTGGTCAAAGATAACTCCCAGATTCTTTACAGTGGTGCTGGAGGCCAGCGCAATGCCATCCATAACTGCTATGTCATCAGAAAGTGACCTTCTAAGATGTTTAGGGCCTACTACTATAACTTCAGTTTTGTCCGAGTTTAGCATCAGAAAATTGCAGGTCATCCAGGTCTTTATGTCATGAAGACATGCTTGTAGTCTAGTTAACTGACTGGTTTCTTCCGGTTTCATTGATAAATATAGCTGGGTATCATCTGCATAGCAATGAAAATTTATTGAGTGCTTCCTGATAATCTTACCTAAAGGAAGCATATATAAGGTGAATAGAATTGGTCCAAGCACAGAACCCTGCGGAACTCCATAGCTGACTTTAGTGAGCACAGAGGAGTCGTCATTAACGCGTACAAACTGAGAGCGATCTGACAAGTAGGATTTAAACCAGCTTAGCGCAGTTCCCTTAATGCCAATGAAATGTTCCAGTGTCTGCAATAGGATGCCATGGTCAATGGTGTCAAATGCAGCACTAAGATCCAGTAAGACTAGTACAGAGACAAATCCTTTATCAGATGCAATTAGAAGGTCATTTGTAACTTTAACCAGTGCTGTCTCTGTGCTATGATGCACTCTAAATCCTGACTGGAAATCCTCGAATAAACTATTATTGTTTAGAAAGTCGCACAGCTGATTGGCAACTGCTTTCTCAAGAGTTTTTGAGAGAAAGGGAAGGTTGGATATTGGTCTATAGTTGGCTAAAACCCCTGGATCAAGAGTAGGCTTTTTCAGTAGCGGTTTTATCACAGCTACTTTAAAGGACTGTGGTACGTAGCCTGTTGATAAAGAGAGATTGATCATGTCTAAAACTGAAGAGTCAATTAGAGGTAATACTTCTTTAAACAGCTTAGTCGGGATAGGATCTAAAATACAGGTAGATGATTTTGATGATGAAATTATTGAAATTAGTTGGTGAAGGTCAACAGGAGTAAAACAGTCTAAAACTGCGACAGACTGAGTAACAGTTTCTACGATTTCTGCGTTTGAAGACAAAACAGTACCTGTTAACGGCAGGAGTCGATGAATTCTGTCTCTAATAGTTAGAATTTTATCATTAAAGAAGCTCATGAAGTCATTACTGTTCAGAGCTAAAGGAATACATGGTTCACAAGAATTATGGCTCTCTGTCAGCCTGGCTACAGTGCTGAAGAGAAACCTGGGATTGTTCTTATTTTCCTCTATTAGTGCAGAGTAATAGGCTGCCCTGGCACTGCGGAGGGCTTTCCTGTATATTTTAAGACTGTCTTGCCAGGCGGACCGAAATTCTTCCAATTTGGTAGAACGCCATTTCCTTTCTATTTTCCGTGAAGTTTGCTTTAATTTGCGGGTTTGAGGAGTATACCATGGAGCTAACCTCCTATGTTTAATTTTCTTCTTTTTTAGGGGAGCAACAGAGTCAAGTGTCATACGCAACGATCCTGTAGCACTATCAACCAGGAAGTCAATCTGGGAGGGACTAACGTTAGCATAAGACTCCTCTGTTGTATTGAGACATGGCATTGAATTAAATACTGATGGGATCATATCCTTAAATTTAGCTACAGCACTATCAGATAGGAGTCTGGTATAAGAATTTTTGCCTACTGGCTGGTAGTCTGGTAATATGAATTCGAAAGTTATTAAATGATGGTCTGATAAAAGAGGATTCTGTGAGGAGACTATTAAGTCTTCGATTTCAATGCCATATGTCAGAACAAGGTCGAGGGTGTGGTTAAAACAGTGAGTCGGTTCATGTACATTCTGGCCGAAGCCAACTGAGTCTAATACTGAGATAAACGCAGTGCTAAGGCTGTCATTATCAACGTCGACATGTACATTAAAGTCACCTACAATAATTACTTTATCTGCTTCAAGAACTAAGCTTGATAGAAACTCCGAGAACTCAGCTATAAATTCGGAGTAAGGACCAGGAGAGCGGTATACTATAACAAATAAAAGTGGCTGCACTGTTTTCCATTTCTCATGAGAAAGAGTGAGAACAAGGCTTTCAAATGACTTGTAGTCGAGTTTAGGTTTAGGGTTGATCAAAAGGCTTGAGTCAAAAATGGCTGCAACTCCACCTCCTCTGCCGCTGCCTCGAGGAATGTGAGTATTAATATGGCTCGGAGGAGTAGCTTCATTTAGGCTCACATACTCTTCAGGACACAGCCAGGTTTCAGTCAGACAAAATAAATCAACATTATGGTCTGATATTAACTCATTTACTAGAACAGCTTTAGAGGACAAAGATCTGATGTTAAGGAGTCCACATTTAATTCTCCTATCTTGTTGTACTATTGCAGAGGTTGTTCTAATTTTAATTAGATTCTTATGTTTAACTCCTCTTCTCTGTACTTTTGGTTTACTTAGTTTACGTGGTCGGGGGGCAGACACAGTCTCTATGGAGTGTTGGGTGGGTAACTGCTCTAATGGAGGCGCAGAGAAGCGTGTAGGACTGCAGCTCTGCCTCCTGGTCTCAACTCTGAGTTGTCAGGGGTTAGGTAACACACCGTGGTAGGACATGAAAGCGTGCAGATGGAGAGGGACAGAAGGACAGAGGAGCTCGGTGTATCTTTGGAGGTCCCCCGACAGTCTAATCCTATAGCATCATAACTAGGGGCTGGTCCAGGACAAGCCTGAGCCAGCCCTAACTATAAGCTTTATCAAAAAGGAAAGTTTTAAGCCTACTCTTAAATGTAGAGACAGTGTCTGCCTCCCGGACAAAGACTGGAAGATGGTTCCACAGGAGAGGAGCTTGATAGCTAAATGCTCTGACTCCTGCTCTGCTTTTTGAGACTTTAGGAACCATAAGTAGACCTGCATTCTGGGAACGCAGTGTTCGAGTGGGGCAATAAGGTACTATGAGCTCTTTAAGATAAGAAGGTGCCTGGCCATTTACAGTATGGCTTTGTAAGTAAGGAGGAGAATTTTAAACTCTATTCTAAACTTTACAGGGAGCCAGTGCAAAGTGGCGAGTATTGGAGAAATATGATCTCTCTTCCTGGTTTTTGTCAGAACACGTGCTGCAGCGTTCTGGAGCAACTGGAGAATATTCAGCAATGAATTTGGGCAGCCTGATAGTAAAGAATTGCAATAATCCAGTCTGGAAGTTACGAATACATGGCCTAGTTTTTCTGCATCATTTTGAGACAAAATATGCCTGATTTTTGCGATATTACATAGCTGAAAAAGAGGCAGTCCTTGAAATTTGTTTTACATGGGAGTGAAAGGACATGTCTTGGTCAAAGATAACTCCCAGATTCTTTACAGTGGTGCTGGAGGCCAGTGTAATGCCATCCATAACTGCTATGTCATCAGAAAGTGACTTTCTAAGATGTTTAGGGCCTACTACTATAACTTCAGTTTTGTCAGAGTTTCGCATCAGAATATTGCAGGTCATCCAGGTCTTTACTTTACTTTAGTGAGCACAGAGGAGTCGTCATTAATGTGTACAAACTGAGAGCGATCTGGCAAGTAGGATTTAAACCAGCTTAGCGCAGTTCCCTTAATGCCAATGAAGTGTTCCAGTGTCTGCAATAGGATGCCATGGTCAATGGTGTCAAATGCAGCACTAAGATCCAATAAGACTGGTACAGAGACAAATCCTTTATCAGATGCAATTAGAAGGTCATTTGCAACTTTAACCAGTGCTGTCTGTGTACTATGATGCACTCTAAATCCTGACTGGAAATCCTCAAATAAACTATTATTCTTTAGAAAGTCGCACAGCTGATTGGCAGCTGCTTTCTCAAGAGTTTTTGAGAGAAAGGGAAGGTTGGATATCAGTCTATAATTGGCTAAAACCCCTGGATCAAGAGTAGGCTTTTTAAGTAGCAGTTTTATCACAGCTACTTTAAAGGACTGTGGTACGTAGCCTGTTGATAAAGACAGATTGATCATGTCTAATACTGAAGAGTCAATTAGAGGTATTACTTCTTTAAACAGCTTAGTTGGGATAGGATCTAAAATACAGGTTGATGATTTTAATGGTGAAAATATTGAAATTAGTTGGCGAAGGTCGACAGGAGTAAAACATTCTAAAACTGCGACGACTGAGTAACAGTTTCTACGGTTTCTGTGTTTGAAGACAAAACAGTAGGAGCCGATGAATTCTGTCTCTAATTGTAACATTCTGGATTTGTGTCATGTTGTTTCCTGTTTTATTTTATAGTGTTAACCTCTTGTGTCATTTCAGTTTCCTGTGTTTTCCCGCCTTTCATCATCCACACCTGCGGCCACTCACTCACCTGCCCCTGATTATTGCCTTCCCTGTGTATATATGTCCACCAGCTCCTCATGGCTTTGCCAGATTGTCTTTGTTCTCTGTGACCTAAGATCTAGCATTAGCTGTGCGCTTCCTAGTGTTATCTAACCTTGCCTGTTCATTTTCTTATTTCAAGGATTGGCTTTTTCCCTGTCTGTTTTTGTTAGCCTTTTTTGGATTCCTGGTTTTCCTTTTGCCTTATTTTGGATTCACATAAAGACAGTGATTTTTGTTCAACCCCACTCTGTCTCCAGAGTTCTCAGGTAGTCAATCTGGGAGGGACTAACGTTAGCATAGGAATACTCTGTTGTTTTGAGACATGGCATTGAATTAAATACTGATGGGATCATATCCTTAAATTTAGCTACAGCACTATCAGGCAGGAGTCTGGTATAAGAATTTTTGCCTACTGGCTGGTAGTCTGGTAATATGAATTCAAAAGTTATTAAATGATGGTCCGATAAAAAAGGATTCTGTGAGGAGACTATTAAGTCTTCGATTTCAATGCCATATGTCAGAACAAGGTCAAGGGTGTGGTTAAAACAGTGAGTCGGTTCATGTACATTCTGATGGAAGCCAACTGAGTCTAATACTGAGATAAACGCAGTGCTAAGGCTGTCATTATCAACGTCGACATGAACATTAAAGTCACCTACAATAATTACTTTATCTGCTTTAAGGACTAAACCTGATAGAAACTCAGAGAACTCGGCTATAAATTCGGAGTAAGGACCAGGAGAGCGGTATACTACAACAAATAAAACTGGCTGCACTTTTTTCCATTTTTCATGAGAAAGAGTAAGAACAAGGCTTTCAAATTAGTTATAGTCGAGTTTAGGTTTAGGGTTGATCAAAAGGCTTGAGTCAAAAATGGCTGCAACTCCACCTCCTCTGCCGCTGCCTTGAGGAATGTGAGTATTAATATGGCTCGGAGGAGTAGCTTCATTTAGGCTCACATACTCTTCAGGACACAGCCAGGTTTCAGTCAGACAAAATAAATCAACATTATGGTCTGATATTAACTCATTTACTAGAACAGCTTTAGAGGACAGAGATCTGATGTCAAGGACTCCACATTTAATTCTCCTATCTTGTTGTACTATTGCAGTGGTTGTTTTAATTTTAATTAGATTTTTATGTTTAACTCCTCTTCTCTGTACTTTTGGTTTACTTAGATTACGTGGTCGGGGGGCAGACACAGTCTCTATGGAGTGTTGGGTGGGTAACTGCTCTAATGGAGGCGCAGAGAAGCGTGTAGGACGCTTCTCTGCAGACTGCTGCATCCAGAAGGAAGGCCACTGCAGGTCCTTCATTCCAGCTGTGATCAGTCTGTTCAACTCTAGTACTGTCTAATGCAGCTTTGTCTTTACGTACTTACTGTTCTGCACTGTTTTGTGCTACTGAGTTATTCTGTGTTTTCATCATTCCATTACATCATATTGCATTTTTTTCTTCAATATTACATTCCTATCTTCTTATATCATATACATATCCTTCCTGCGGACCTGACTTTGCACCACGTCTGCGCCACGCCGGCGGTGGAGTCGAAAATAGAGCCCCTGCTGTGAAAATTTGTTACATTTCCTGGGAAGGGATGACAGAACATTATTGGCGTCATAGACTTCCTCCTCTGTTGAGTAATGGTGTATCTATTTTTATGAAAGTAGCTTCACTCATCTTTCAAGCCGTCTGTCCTTCCTGTCAAAAATATATAGGTGTTGTCCTCGAATAAGTGCCCATTATCTTTCAGGTGTAGGTAGAGTGCTTAGTCTGAGGAGTTAACACTCCTGTGTTGAGCCTTGCATTTGTTAAATGGTGGTTTAGTTTCCCTGATATACAAGCCTGTGCATTCCTCATTGCATTGGACGACATATATAAGACTGAAATCAGTGTGTTGCAGGATTGAGTTCTCAGATACACCAGGCACATATAGAATAACGATGTTGTTGCAGTTGTCCTTCTTTTCTTCACCGCCTGTTGGTCTTCTTCCTAGATCATGTAACCTTTTTTTTTTTTTTTTTTTAACATACATCCAGTTTTTGTATACTAGCTTTAAGTATATACTTTTGATGTTTGTGCCCTTCCTCTTGTGCCTGGGCACTTGGGTACACTATCTGCTTGGTGTTTCAGAGGCATAATTTATGCTCCAGTGGGTGGTACGAGAAAATATTGGTCACAGCCAGCCACAACCAATTCATTTTCAATGACCATGATAATGACCACACAGAGGTTAAATATATGGTTCTCCCCACCAGCCAGTTAGAGCTGAAGAAGGCCGCTGGATGAGAACATTGTCGAGTTTCTACCAACCAAGGCCGGTGCAACCCTCTCTGGATGATGATGATCAGGATAACATTTAAATAGGAAATATTAAACAGTGTGTCAAATCAAAATGAACTGTTTTACATCCTGAGACTCTGCTTAAGTTTTACAAATAGTAAAACGCAGTTAACCATCACAAAATATTAAGTGTGTGTTGAAGAAAATCATCCGCCTGAGCAGAAGATAGTTGAGATCCTTGGCTTCCATACACATACACATTTCACATTTATGTGGTTCAGGTAAACAGCAGGAGTTTACTCAGTTGCCCATACACACTTAAAATCTCGTGAAGAAAGAGGAGCATGTCCAAACTTTGTTGGACCTGGTGACCTCTGACATACTGTTCCAGGACACTGAGAGATGCAGAGACCAGGAAAAAATGCTTGGCTCGTGTTTGGGGACATGAACTCTGAGAAATGCGTTCGAACTTGACAGATTCAAACTAATCAAAGGCCACACACACACACACACCTGGAAAATACATTAGTGGTTGTCGGTGCTATCCATTGTGGGGATGAGATGTCCAGGATGCAAGAGATGGGAAACCACATAGCCAAAGACTACCAGTTTCAAGAAGTGAGGTTATTCATCCAGTCAGGTTGGCCAGTTTATGAAGGGAAAATAGCTATCAGGGACTAAGAGGAGAGAGACAGAGGTAGATGGTTTAGTGGTCAGGGGTAATAGTGTTGTGATTACAATCTCTCCCACCACAACAGACAAAATGGAAATGATTCATGAAGGTAATCAAGGGTTCGTGAGATGTAGAGAGAGAGAGCCAGCCAAGAATTTGGTGGCCAAGAATTTCACAAAACATTGTAAAGTAGTTATCATTTTCCTACTGGTTTTGAGCCTGTTCGCTCATTACAGCTTTGCCAACACTTCCTCCTCCAGACAGTAACTTTTGGATTTAAGATTTCGATGCACAAGCAGGGTATTTGACAAATTTCAGCTCCCCTAAGAGATCAGCAGGACAGCGAGACTGAGTGACTCAGCTATGCCGACTGAAAGTCACCGTCAGCAGCACTGAGATCATAATGAAAGGAGAAGGAAGCGCGGAAGTCTAACCACGCATTGGCTACCGCTACCCAATATCTTCCTCCCCAATGTTCGGTCTTTGGTGAACAAAATGGACGAGCTCACCTCTTATTGTTCCTGCTCCCCAAGTACTTGCCACTCATCAGACGTGTGAGGTCGTCAGTGGGGACTGCTAAAGTATGGCCAGAGGGAGCAGATGCCACACTCCAACACACAGACTGAAGTATGTTCGTCACCTGGGCCATGCTGGACTCAGGATCCATAGACATTGACTTATATGCCTTGAGCATACCCAGCCACATGCTCAAGGCCTGTGCAGAACAGCTGGCTGGCATCTTCACTGACATCTTCAACTTGTCATTGGCTGAGGCAGCCATCCCCACATGCCAGCACCAAAGCAGTCAGCTGCTGTGGGCCTTAATGATTCCTGCCCCATTGCACTCACCCCCATCATCACGAAGTGCTTCGGTCTTGGCCCACCTCAAATGCTGTCTTCCCCCAACACTGGACCCCCATCCGTTTGCCTACCAACCAAACAAGTCAACAGACAATGCCATCTCCACGGCATTGCACTCCACTCTGATGCACCTGGACAACAACAACACCTATGTGAGGATGCTGTTCACCAACTCAGCATTCAACACAGTCATCTACTTCAAACTGGTCAACAAACTCTGTGACCTTGGCATCAACACCTCCCTCTGCATCTGGACCCTGGACTTCCTGACCAACACCAAGAAGAGCAAGGAGCTCATTGTGGAGTACAGGAAAACCAACCAGGTCACACCCACATTCACATTGACAGGGCTGAGGTTGAATGTGTCTCCAGCTTCAAGTTCCTGGGCTAACCTGCCTCGTCAGATCCTAGTCAACTTCTACCGCTGCACAATTGAGAGCATCCTGGCTAACTGCATCCCAGTATGGTACGGCAGCTGCACAGCCTCCGAGCAGAAGGCCCTGCAACAGGTGGGGAAAACTGCCCAGTACAGTAGATCACCACTGCCCAGCTAACTGCCATCGAGGATCTCCAGCACAAGCAGTGTCTAAGAAGGGCAGCCAGCATCAGCAGTGACAGCCCAACCATGGACAGCCCACCATCTGGTAGGATGTTCAGGAGCCTCTGTTTCCACACCAGCAGGCACGGGATCAGCTTCTTCCCCAGAGCTTTTACCCTGCTGAACACTGTTCACCAGCAGCCCCCCCTCCAACCCCACCACTGTCCCATTGACATTGTCACCCCCTCTTCCACCCCATGAGACTACAACAAAGATGAACAACATCAACTCAGCCCATGTCATACTGCATATACTGCACACTGCACATATCACATATCACTTTATATTTTATATACACTATATACCTCATCTGTTCACTAATACTTTTTATTTTTTTACTGCACCGCCAGTTACAGATGCTAAACTGCATTTCGTTGTCGTGATGACAAGAACTAGTCCTCTCTACGATTTGATTTCACCAAACATTTAAGTGATCGCCAATCACAATCAATCAGGATTTTTTTCTGGTCACATTTCTTCCTCGAAGATGATGATTCCCCGTTATCCTTCCAGTTTTTAATAATGCGCTGGACAATTTTAGTAGTTTTTGCAATCTCCTTAGATGTTTTCTCTGCTTGATGCATGACAATGATTTGACCCTTCTCAAACAGACTAACATCTTGTCCACGACCACGGGATGTGTCTTTCAACATGGTTGTTTAAGAAATGAGAAGCTACTCATTGCATCTTTTGGGGTTAAATAACTTGCTGCCAGCTGAAAGATTATCGCCCATGCAGTAATTATCCAATAGGAGGTTCTTACCTATTTGCTTAGTTAATTCCAGGTGGCGACTTCTTTTTTTTTTTTTTGGCCAGGCAGTGTATAAAGAAGTCCTCTTAGCAATGTTAACATAATACTATTTTGGTCATGTCTGCCATTGTACAAAATCACCTCATGTAAAACTAAGGAAAGAACAGCACACTGACATCAAACAAAGGGGATAACAGCTCACACTCTATCATTAGATTAGATTAGATTAGATTAGATTAGATTAGATTAGATTAGATTAGATTAGATTAGATTAGATTTGATTGATTTATTGTCCACCTTAATAGAAATTTGTCTTTGGCTTCACCGATATTTTAAATTTCAAACGAAAAACAAATTATTAGACACTTCACAACATACAATGACAGACAAGTTGTGCAAATAGACAGGAAATAGCAGCAGCAGGTAAAAAATATTATAGACTACAGAGAATACACTTAAAATCCTTTAGTTTTCCCTGGTGCAGTCATTTTCTGTTCAGTGTTTGTATGGCATATGGAATAAAACATTTCTTGTAAATGTTCTGCTCACTCTCAGGGCCCGGAATAAGCGGCTAGATCGAAGCATCACGAGGCAAAATCTCCATTTTCCCTTTCCACACTTCAACACTGCAAACAGATTCTGAATATCTTCACCCTGGAAAGAGTCTTCCAAAAGCTCCATTTCAGTGACCTTAAACTGCGTTTGTGTGTCGACCAAGGCCAAAACATGAAAAAACTGAACATATTTAAGCAGTGGCTCCAAACCCTATTAAAACCATGAATTGGGATATGTTCAGCTTTGCACAGTGAAGATGCATGATTTATTCCTTCATTTACACATTAATTAGCAAAAATAATAACAATTACAAACATGACAACATTGGACTGAATTTTATGCATGCTCCAGCACTCTTCCCAGCCTTCTACACGAACCTCTATGATGCAGTGACAGGTAATGTGGAGCTCGTTGTTGATGAAAATGATGGCTTGTATCTTTTTGGCAAATTGGCAAGAATCCATTACAAACTGCAGACTTTGTATGTTTTTCTCGGTGAGCCTAAAGGATTAGAAATTTCAAAACATTCACCATATAGAAATTAGCTCTAATGGCAAGACTGCTCAACTGCATTGTTTACCCCCAAGGCCTTTTTTTAGAATAGAAATTATGGTTAGTAATGGCATGGCTAGTTGTAGAATCTCTAATTACCTGGAGTAGTGGTCATGGCCAGATAGGACTGCTTCTTGGATTCACATAAATCTACACTTGAGTTTGTCCTCTTGGCCATTACAATGTGTGTCTGCATCACACAGTCTACAGGCTTAAGGAAGTGTGAGGAATGTCTTTTCACTTATGGTCACATCTGCCCTGTGTATCTAACTTAAAGGTTAGAGATGCATTTCCAGTATCAAGGGTATCTATCATATTAACCAGGTTTGCTGCTTCACTGACTTCCCTGAAACTGTCCTATACTCTCTATAACTTCCTCCATGACAAGCATAACAGGCTTGTACCCTGTGTCCTTGCTTGTTGCCCTTTTTACATATACTCTTGAAACCATAATAGTTTTATAATAGTGCTGTTTGCCACACGTACCACATATTCTGGACCTTTTTTGGGATACTTGTTGCTTCTCATGTGGTGTATCCTTTTCTGCATTGCTCCCTTCCCAATATTAACATTAGCCACCCGCAGCTCTAGTGGGTTGGAATGGAGACGAAATTGTTTAGTAACCTCCTCAGGCCGGTGCATTTGCTGAATAACTTGTGCAAGCATCAAGTCTGCAGTGAGCTGGGACATCTGAGACAACTCCTTATCTCTGATGCACATATTCAATCTGTGTTCATCCATTCTCATTCTCATTCATTAAATTCACTAGCTTGTGCAGAGCCCCAGAGTATGCTTCTGCTTTCTCACTGGGTAGCCGGCTCATTTGATAAAAGCACACCCTTTCATGTATTAGATTCTGTCTTGAAGTAGTCACTGAATTTCTTTAAAATGCCATTGCTGTCTTATTTTCCTCCTCTTCGAACTCAGAACTGCATGTCTTTTCAGCTTTGTTGACCATGGTATAACTGAGCTTGCAGACCTGGACTTCCCTGTCCTCTCTGTTCAGTTAGGTGGCTGTCTTGAACCATGAAAATCTTTGTTTCAACTTTGGCCATTCTTCAAGGCTGCCAAACTTAAACTCACAGGATTAAACTTCTGTCAATCTGTTGTGGTTACCTAATAGCCTAAAAATAGAAAATGTCAGTGTGGATTTTCCCAATTTTCTGAAAGATGAAAAATGTGACCAGCCACAAGAAAACCAGCAACAAGTCTCCTGGGGGGCATTTTGAGTCATTTACAGATTCTGAAAGTGTAGTTTCCAAGCTTTCCAACGATGTCTGACACATGGAAATCTGATGAAAGATGTGACCATTTGAATGTAGGCACTCCTCAAACTAGTTTAGTGGGAAATCCAGCCTGAAAGATTCTCACCTACCAGGGGAGCCAGGTAACACAGTGCTGTTCATTGCATCTCATTTACGTAAGTCCAACCCCCTACTGGTCTAGCTATCAGTGACATCTGGTATCTGTTAGCCCGCAGAACAGAAACTATTGTAGAAGTTTGAACAATGGTTATCAAATGGAAATTCTTTTGTTACAAAAAGTCCTGGAATAAAATGTGCGCATTGGGACAGACAAGCGCGACGGAAACATAAAATCACTCGAACACACCTACGAAGACAAACATGTAGACACCACATTATCGGGACAGAGAGGAGCTGCTGCGTCCGCATGTGCCAGCATCACTACTACTACTCTTTGTTGTATTCTTCGTCATCTTCATCTTCTGCTAAGGTCGACTGTAGATTAGGGATGTTCTCCAGTGTAATGCAGTCGCTCTCGTTGATTTCTTCAGTTTCATCTTCAGAATCGGGTTCAGAATCAGAAGTGAGGTCGGCGTCGACATAACCAGAAACTGCACAAGTAGCCACATTGTTCTCTTTTAATGTGCTGCTCATTGGCCGAAAAAAGAACAGAAGCACGTGAATAGCCAAAGAAAACCAGTATGCTAATTTACTGTTGAATCGCCACACCCCCAACTAGGACCGAGCTACCAGCATGAATTTCCTCTAAAACAACCCAAATTCACATAAAAAGTTTATGGTTTTAAAGTCCCCAATACTGTTATTTGAAACACTGAGTGGCTTCTTCATGATTTAAATTTAAATAGTCTGCAAAAAAAAGAAAATCACTCATTTAAAAAAAAAAAAAAAAGATTTTTCTTTGTTTACACAACTTGTGCCGGGCCAACGTGCTGCTGGTTCGTGGCTGATCACAAATTTCCAGGGAGCCAATCTGCCAAATGGAAAGAACTATATACAGAGGCATTATGTTGCATTATTTCGCTGTAAAGGTTATGCAAGTTGGACCTAGTCTGGTGTTCGGTGTTTCTGTTGCTTTGGAAGCGTAACATTATCCTCATTTTCCTTGCTTCAATCAAACTGTGCCTTTTCATAGAACTTTTTAATCGATGGTACTTTTGCTTTCATATTATTCAGTGATTGCCCTCAATCGACTGCTGACCGGTTCAGACCCCCCCCCGGATAATTCATTGATTTATTAGGGCCACAGGGCAATTGGCGTGAGCCCAGGGCTCAAAGAATGAATGGGAGGAGGTCAAAAAACTGACAAATCATTGGACTTTTTGTACTGCCTACTGCTTCGGCATACTTTCACCTAGAGACTCCATTTAAACTTTAAACTGTAGACACAAGTCTTGTGTATTGGTGTGTTATTCCACGTTTTGATTGGTCATATGGTTTTTGATTAATCACTGTTCAATGACCATGATCATTTTGGGAGAAATTTTGAGCTTTCAGTGGGCGTGTATTGCACTATATGTTCGTGTCAGAGTGGGTGATGTCATCGGTCAGAGTGGAAGAGAGCCTAAAAAAACTCCAGAATTTTTCTTTTTCCACACTCCTCCCAGCCACAATTTACGCTCTACACACATGAATTTTTCCACACAGTGTGCAAAAAATTAGAGAGACTTACAGAATTTGAATTAGCAGCCTCTAAGTGCGGCCACATCTGTCTCTGCTCCTCATTGACTCCAATACAAAGATTTTCAGAGAGAAGCAGAACGGCCCCTGTTTTAAAGTGGCACATGTCTCCAAAATATTTTCTGTAGAATCACACCAATTGTTCAGGAAGTCCTGACAGCGATGACGGTCTGTGTTACTGAGCTACCGTTTTGTCAGCATAAGCCCAAATGTGAGAGCAGTGCAGAGGCAGAAAATGGCTCTTTTTCTCCACGTTTCTCTCTGCCCCTGTCCGTCTGCCAGGGGCAACCACCTCAAGTTGCCGTGGCAACCTCTGGGCCTCAGTACGTCTCTGAGCACTCCTCTGCCACACGCACAAACACACATATGTAGCTTCAGTTGCAGCTATGTAGCTGATTCAAATGATTAGCTCGTCATCAAGCTCTGCAGTGGCTTGATAACTAGCCACTTATCTTATTACTGTTACTGGTGAGTTTGAAATGTTAGTCATGTGATGAGTGATGTTGGCCTGTTAGCATTAGCCACAATGCTAACAGCGGCTAATGCTAACATGAAGTCCTATGAACTTGTTGGCGCATACAGGTTTGACTTTTGATGTCGGGTTGTTGTGCTAATATGCTAATGATGTTTTAGGACTGTCCCTAATGCCATCTTTGTGCTTCAAAGCTGCAGTAAGAATTATCCAAAAATAAGTGAAGGTTTGAAGGTCAGGGGGGGTTATCATACCTACTGAAAAACTTGTGGTTATCATTTACTTATATAGTTTGCTATTATTGTTATTATGAGTTTGATGGGAGACAAGGACAGTTGGGGAGACATCAGTCACAGTCTATTACAGTCTATTCACAGTCTAATGAGTGGACCGGCTGCAGGTCTGCAGGTGAATAGGCGTGAGGAGGAAACAAAGCCACCGTCCCCTGATTGAAACAGGACACACTGAGGGAGAAAGACTAGGAATGAGGGAGGAATCCTGCTAGACCCCAGCAGCACTCAATAATCATAAATTAGTTACTGTAATTAAGTACTGTAGATAAAACTTAATTCATATTTTTTACCAGAAATAAAAATACTGATTATTCAATTCAATTCAATTCAATTCAATTCCTTTATTCATCCCGTGAGGGGAAATTCCAAATTCCAATAATTCCAAATGATCTCACCATCTCTACTAAGAATGGTATAAATATTGAAGGAGTCACAGTGTACAATCCCATTTCCCCTCATAATTGGGACACTATGTAAAATGTAATTAGAAACAGGACATTATGATTTGCAAACCACTGAAAACCCATATTTGATATACAGTAAATCAAATGATGAAACGGAAAAATTGCATAGGATTTGAAAATTGAAATTTCATTTAGAACGTGAGTGTTTACTACTCTGCTGCATCACCTCTTTTTTTTTTTTTTTTTTAAATAAACAATTTGTTACAATTTGTCATTTTGCCTTTTATCCAAAGCGATGTACATGTGAGATTTTCATACATCACAAGCAAGGTTCTTGACAGAGTAAGTGCCCTAATGAAACTTTCTGGTCCAACTGGACATAGATGTTATGAGACAGTGCTACGAAATAATTCAAAAAGTGCATAGTCGACCGAAAGGTTTTTTTTTGTTGTTGTTTTTTATTTATTACTCATGAAACGAGGTGTTCAGTAAAGAGCTTGAACTTTAGTCTTTTTCTAAAGATTGAGAGGGACTCTGCAGAACGAATGGAATTCGGTAACTCCTTCCACCACCGGGGAACCACACAAAAAAAGAGTCTAGCTAGAGACTTGGGGCCTTTTGGAGGTGGCAGCACCAGGCGCTGTTCCTGGGCAGAGTGTAGTGAGCAGGAGGGAGCATAAACCTGAATGAGGGAGTTCAGGTAGGTCGGAGAGGTTTTGGTGGCAATTTTGTAGGCAAGCATCAAGGACTTATACTTGATGTGGGCAGCACCTGGGATCAAGTGGAGGGATAAGAACAGCAGAGTGACGTGCTCGTTTGGGCTGGTTAAATACCAGGCGAGCTGCCGCATTCTGTATCATCTGCAAAGGTTTTAACAAGCATGCTGGGAGCCCTGCCAGTAAGGAATTACAATAGTCAAGGCGTGATGGTACCAGTGCTTGTAATAGGAGTTGTGTTGCATGCTCAGACAAGTAGGGTCTGATCTTCCTGATTTTGTACAGGGCAAATCGGCATGATCAATCAATCAATCAATCAATCAATCAATCAATCAATCAATCAATCAATCAATCAATCAATCAATCAATCAATCAATCAATCAATCTTTATTTATAGAGCACTTTTCATACAAATGAGCAGCCCAAAGTGCTTTACATAAAAGCAATACAACAAATGTGCAATTTGTTGTATTGCTGTATTGTATTGTACTGTATTGTACTGTATTGTTGTATTGTAAATGTGCAATATCAGTATTGTTTGCTCATATTTCATTACTCCTTGTTTATATTGTTTATATTGTTTGGTTGATATTTAATATTTAATGTCCTTTTACTGATGCCCTCTATGTTTGCTATCCACTTTTGCTGCTGTAATACCTGAAATTACCCCACTGTGGGACTAATAAAGGTATATCTTATCTTAAATAATAGACACAAGAAATACACATGCACACACACACACACTCACACAGACACACAAATTTAAAAACACTGAGGAATTAAGAAAAACTGAAAACTGAGGAAAACTGAGGAAACGCTATCCCACACTCGCCACTTTGAAGTGAGGAAACACCAGGGAGATAAATCATAAACTGACTAAGCATCAGAGGTCACATGCTCTTTAAAATTTAGTTGGTCATCAATCATGACACCCAAGTGTCTGTCAGATTTTGCAGGAGTGAGCAGAGCTGCGTCAAGCTGGATACTTATCTGTTTAACAGTTCAGCATTGCCATCTCACAGCCAGATTCAGTGTTCAACCCTACTGGCTAGCAACATGTTGTTAGCCCATAGGTGTGAATATCTGTCTCTATGTGACAGTCCTGCAATTGACTGGCGAACTGTCCAGAGTGTATCCCGCCTCTTGCACAATGTTAGATGAGGTCACTTCCAGCCACCCCATGACTCGTGGATGTGTTGAATAAAAGGTGAAAATGAACAAAAAATGTAATCTTACTGAATATGTATTGTCTTGTCTATTGCCGATAAACAAATGTATCTTAGGTCTCTGCCTGAGGTTCCCAAATTGATAATGTGGCCCTGTACGCTCCTCCAGCAAACACTCACATACATATGTCAGATGCAGCATTTAATAATTTGACAATGCACTTTTTGTTGTACACTATTAATAGATATGAATGGTTTACATTTTGCTGTTTTTGTAGTTTTGGGTTAGGTTGAGATAGGGTTAGGGATAGAGAGAAGGGATTGCACTATATGTGAGTGAGAAGTGGTGTAATACCTGACATTTTACCATTAAGAAACATTTCTGTAGCCCAGACATTGAGCTGCTAGTTGTGGGGATGCTGCCTTATTATTTGCCTCAGGAGTCCACATCCGTCATCACGGTCACTGTTTACATCCCTCCAAAGGCTGATGGGGAAGCAACATGGGGATTTTAATCACAACGCTCACAACACAAAACTCTGCCCCACCACGGACGACATCACACTGGACCTACTGTATGCTAATACAAAGGATACAGTGCTACAGCCCTCCCCCCCAAGGCAGAGCTGATCATAGTCTGGTGTTGTTAACACCTCAGTATGTCCCTCTTGTCCAGAGGCACCCTGCATCCACAAGGACAGTGAGGAGGTGGACTTAGGAGGCTAATGAGTCACTGCATGACTGCTTTGAGACAACTGACTAGGATGTGTTGTGTGAGTCACATGGGGAGGACATCAACATACTGCCAACCCAGACTGTACGCTGGTTTCCCAACAACAAGCTCTAGATCACTAGTGACATGAAAAGTATGTTTAACCTTCCTCTTGTGTTAGCTTTTTGTTACCATCTCTTTTGTTAACGGGTCGGTTTTGACCCGTGTCTTAAATCAGCTGTAAAATACACTAAAAACAATTATCTATCATCCAATTTGTTTCTCATCTCTTCGTTACCTTGTTAGGCTTCCTTATCCATGAAAATATTGGTTTTAATATTTTTGGTGTGGGCCTTTTTTGTCAGTATACTCCTTGATTTCAATTTAAAAAAAAAAAAAGGTAAAATGAACCTCAAGAGAATCAGATAAATAAATAAAAGGTTGTTGTGTTACCTGCCTATTACTGAGGGGATTTAATTTTAGGATTTAGGGTCTTTTTTCAGCAATAGAACTTCAGTATTAACACAAAATGAAAAGCAAACTATAGATTTGCAAGATCAAACAAACAACAACCGATCAAGCAAATCAAACCAATAGAAATCAATTACTAGTTCCAAAATAAAAAGTACAAGTCTCAGTGAGCAAGAACATGCATGTGTATGTGTGTGTTTAGATACATGTGTGGCAAAAAGTGACACTTTTAGTGTGTTCTTTGCAGAGATATTTCTTGCAGTTGAAGCACAATATATTTGTCTTCCTGTCTTTACTGCTTGGGCAGACTTGACACCTCTTTCTCTTAGAATCAGGTGGCCTGAGCGGGGTTGTGGTTGAGGCAGGGCTGGTTGATGTGGAATCCCCTGAAGCTCACATGATTGGGAGAGGAGCTGGCTGTCAGTGTGTTTGTTATGATTTCAGTTTTGGCTCTAATTATTGCTTTGTAATGTTATTTTTATAACCAGGTTGAAACCGACCCTAACAACACAAAAGTCATAATTTCAACTAGAGTGTTTTATAATTTAGTGGGAAAAGGAAAAAAAAAAAAAAAAAGTTTTATTTGGTTGAAATTGAGGTTCCTGACAAAGTCAAAAAGTCTTGATGCATTAAACAAATTTATGTGGTTATTTCATGCATTTAAGACCTAAAAATGGGTCGTGCCGACCCTAACACAAGAGGAAGGCTAATACTAAGAAACAAGCCTTCAGGTCAAGGGACAAAAAAGAACTGAAGAGTGTTCAGCATGAGCTGAGGGAGAGAAGCTGAGAAGCTGAGGCAGAGCAGAGATGCCTACAGGAGGAATCTGGAAGCAGAACAGAGTGAAGGAGGTGTGCATTCTCCAGTGCATTCAATACCATCCAGCTGCTGGGACTGTTTTTGTCTCCTTTTCTTGTGGCTATATATAATATCCATTACATATTATAATGCATATTATATAACTCTCCTTATACTTGGTTATATTTTTAACAATTGCCATTATTCTATGTATACTTAGTTATATTTTGGGAATTACTCTTATTCCATGTTTATATTCTTAGCTATTTTTTAAGAACATTCTTTTCTCTTAGTTTTATTCTCATCCTTATTCTTCTTTATTGTATATTTTATGTTTATGTATATGTTTACCCTGCTGCTACAACAAATGAATTTCCCAAATTGTGATCAATAAAGTAAAGTCTAAGTCTAAATCTAAGTCTTAACAGCCATCCGTTATCTATGACTTTTTGGACGATCAGGGTTCGACAGGTTGCCAGTTCATCATAGGATTGACACATAAAGACAAACACCCATTCACACTCACATTCACATTCACAGGAAATTTTTAGTCAATTTACCAAACCTGTGTTTCTTTGAACTGTGGGAGTCTGCAACATTTGGAAGAATCCCAAATACGGGCCTCAGCTGGACGGCATGTTTATGGCCAGACAATGCTAATCACTGTACCCCCACCTGTATTTATCCACTTACTTGATTACTTACTTACTTGTCCATCTTTAACATCTTGTTGCATCAACTTGCTAGTTGATTTATGTTCTCTTTGACCTTCGTGTTTTCAGTCAACATGACGCCAATGGACCAGCTGGACCAGCAGTGAGCCAGATCCAGCTGGATGATACACTAATACACTCCTATCTGCTGTAAGTAAGCTATAAACATACCTGAACTTACCACAATACACATACCCCCCCCCCCCCCCCCCCACACACACACACACGTATATATGACATAAACTGTAAAGAAAGTTGGAAATCATAAATGCTAACAATTCTTCAATTCATTTCATATGTAATATGTATTATAAAGCCAGGTTGATTCATCAAGAAAGCAAAGACCTGTGAGATTACTACAGAAGTGTCAGAATCAAGATATGTATTACTGTCAGAGTAAATTCATCTTGAACACAGTAGAAATTTTTCATTTTTGTCTCTGCCTTTTTTCTGCTTGCTGTTATTCTTAGCTCTCATAAAAGGACGAAATGCAAATAAAACAGTAAAATAACACCTCAGGCTGCTCAGCAGGGTCCTCTGTGAGCGCTTTTCACATTTTCGTGATCATCAGACTCTCTGCTTTCATATAAGACAAGGCTTGTGTGGCTTGTGTGAAGTGGTGAACACAGCAGATGCTCTAAAGTGGACGTACACTATTTTCGTGTTTTCGTTATATGCCCATTAGGGCTGGACATATCGATCTAAATATCGATAGCATCAATACCAAGGTGCCTATCGGTATCTGATTAAGCCTAACGTGATGAGATCGATACTTTTGTTGCAGTTTCTCGTCTATACAGTATGTCCAGCAAACTACTCAAACTTCCTCACAGAGTTTATGCGAGCGAGCACAGCTTCTCTCCAAGTCTGTCTGTGCCATGTGCAAACAGCGCACCTCTCTCTCTTTCCTGCTCTGCCGGAGAGCGGAGAGTCAGAGCACTGAGAGCAGCCCGTGATGGCAGAGAGAAAGAGAAGCTCTGTGTGGACCCTTTTCACTGCAGCTGATAGGGAAACTGCCACATGTGATGTGTGCAAGAAAGTAATTTGCCACTGTTAACGCCACAAACTAGCACAAACACATAAAGCAGCTCACCCTCGAGAGAACTCTGAGCTACAAAAAGTTAAGGAAGAAGGAGGAGGAGGGGGGAGATCCCCAAACACACACAAGACAGAGGTCTCTGGCAGAGGCTTTTCAGCCAAAAAATCAAGAGTATCCAGGTAATCTCCAGCATTGAGTCATGCTTTTCACAGTGTTTTTGGTGATCAGAGAGGCCATTTCAGCAGACTGATTAAACTATTATCATATGTTCAGCCAGTTGAAAAAATCGTAATTGTTTTACTGGAACTCAAAAATATAAATTTATATAAAGGTATATACCTCAAACCTGAAATATGAATATGGCTGAATATAATAGCCCTTTGTGTTAACTGTTGAAGGAAAATTAGTATTCTCATTTAGGCTACATGCAGATTACAGTTACAGACTTAATTATTTTAATCATTTTGTTATTTCACCTAGATAACTCACAATGAGCCATGGATATTACATTTCCATTGCTGAGATGATAGTTACATTATTTTATAAATATATAGTTAATAAAAAAAACTGTTATTTGCCAAAAATCTTTGTGTTTTATCATAATCATAATCAACCAACCAAAGGCAAAATCACAAAATTATTCAATGATCATGAAGTTTCAAGAAAAAAGTATCGGTATCGGCGATACTAGCCCAGTATTTACTTGGTATCAATCCAATACCAAAATTCCCAGTATTGCCCACCCCTAATGCCCATATAATTTATTGCGGTATGAATTATGTTTCGTTTGGGTGGCAATGCTTGGTAGAGGCTTTTAGTTGAGTTTCTCCCCTTATTCTGATATGCTACAAGTTAGGATTGGTGCTTCCTAGTGTGAGCATTGATCATCTGAGCTGCACGCATCTCATGCTGCTCCCTGTACAGGGGGCACTCGTATTGAAGAGGCTAGAGTAGAATATACAGTATATATACAGATTTAGATTGATTTTTTTTAACTCTATGTTTTTCTTTATTCCTTTCTGTGTTGTTTTATAGTTTTTGATATGACTGGTGCTGGGGGGATTAATAAAATGTTATCTTATCTGAAATGCACCATGAACAGCAGTCACATATAGCTCATCCGCTGGCTTATAAAGGCTGGTAGTAAGCACTTCATTTCAGACATCAAGGAAATACTATTACAATTATTACAATTACAATGAGTCATTTGGCAGACGCTTTTATCCAAAGCGACGTACATATGAATTCATACATCCATGGCACAGCACTAGGGGCAGTTTTGAGGTTCAGTATCTCGCCCAAGGATACTTTGGCATGTGGACTGCTGAGGCCAGTAATGGAACCACTGACCTCCTGATTGGCAAACAACCGCTCTACCTCCTGAGCCACAGCTGCCCCTAGCCTAGGCTTCTTCAGTTCTAACTGACTGGTTGGGAGTCTCAGGCATTTGTCCTCTTGCAGGATCATAGCTCCACCCAGCATCATGCGAGTCATTAGGGTCACATGAGTCAAGGTGTGGCTGGCACAGTTGGTGCTGATGGATGACAACAGGTGGGTCGTTGACTGCAATGACTGCATTGTAGGTGGCTGATAAGTGGTGTCTTAGACCACCCCCTCTGTTCAGTGATGGTCTTTCCAGTTTGACATGGATGGCTTCTTTCACTCCTCTTTCAAACCGTCAGTCTTCCCTGGCCAAAATACAGTGTGTATATTATTGTGCTCAAAGGAATGTCCCTTGTCCTTGAGATGTGTGTGCCATGTGCTTGTGAAGCGGTTGCTTTGTTTCCCCAAAGTACAAGTCTGTGCATTCCTTACTGCATTGCACTGCATAAACTACATTGCTCTGCTTGTGTCTGGGTGTTTTGTCCTTAGGGTGGACAAGTTTCTGCCTCAAGGACATCAGAGGACATCAGATCAGAGGAAGACTTTCATTAGCAGATGTGTTAAGAGGGAGACAGGAAATGAGATGCAGTGCATGCATCACTTATTGAACCCATCTTAGACCCACATGAACATGACATCTATACAAGTTGTAAACCGGCATCTGTTTGTCATATTATAGTTTGATGTTTTACTCTCCTGCCCTGCATATTGATGTATATTACTTATCTAATTTAATGACTTTATTTCAAGTCTTCTAGCTTTGGAATTACAATGGGTTTTTTTAATTAGTGGCCCATACTAAATCAGTAGCTATCAGAAGGGACTGCCTTCACTTTTCGCATAGGACAGAAACTCAATCAAATCAAACAACAAAAGATAAAAGAAAGATACCTTAGTTATGGTCACTTAAGACTTATGGGTATCACATACTTGACCCAATTCCAGGCCATGCACACTTAGCCCACATTTAACCACATTAACATGAATTTAACCCAAAGCCCCTCCTTTCGTAGATCACACCAATCACACCTTAGCAACTAGAGGCACTGCGAGTTTGTCTTTGGATTTCTAGCTTTGAATCTGTCAACATGCTGACACACGTAAACACTAGATTAAATTGATTCTATATCTAATCTGTTTTAGTCTATTTTAAGACAATAATGTTAGTGTGTCTGGCTAAGTAATTTACTACCTACAGTAGGAATGTTACCACAGCATTGTGCTAAAAGTCAGGGAGCATGTCAATACCGAACAATGTTTTTTTATGGGGTTAAATGAAATGTGAAAAAGCCCTGCCAGTGAAACAGTGGTCCCATATGCTACTAGAGTTTAGGATGACATTGCTCTGTCTGATCAACCATCATCCCTATAACAGCTGTTGTACTATAATACAAGGGTTAGGTAGCTCTGTTGGAGAGTAACAAGTTAATTAACAGATAAGACTCCATTGATCGAATGCCAGGGAAATTCACTTGTTACAACAGCAGAATAAAAAGGATAGGTAAAAAAACATAACAAATAGAAAAGAAAAGAAATGATACAAAATAAAATCAACTATAGAAGTCTATGTGCATTACATCCAAAGAGTATAATAGATAAAAAGATAAAACACACACTTGTGATTTTTGTGACAACATCAACACAGTGGTACATTAAATGATGCTGGAGATAAACAGTTTGGCAACCGTTGGAATGAATGACCTGTGGTAGCATTCCTTCTTACACAGAGGGAACTGCTTAAGGCCCCCATCGTCTCATGCAGGTGGTGACAGGGATTGTCCACGATTGATGCCAGCTTGGCCTCTCACCCACCTCTTCACTGGTGTCGAGAGGACAGTCCAGAACAGAGCCAGACCAGTTTGTTCAGTCTTTGTCTGGCCCTGTCAGAGCTTCTGTTAGCCCCGATTCTTCTATTGGAAATCCAAGAACAGTCCGGAGAAATCTTCAGTTCACAGCCAAAGTATTTATTGAGGTCACAGGTAAAGTATAGCAGCGCTGGTCTCAGAATGACAGAGCTCTCGCAGTATCTCCGTCAGAATGAGCACACATCTCTGATAAAAGTTCATATTTGGTGGCACAGTGGAACAAGTGGTAACGCTGTCGCCTTACAGCCAGAAGGTCCTGAGTTTGATTCCTGCCTGGGTGCTGTGGGTGCCGGGGGCGTGTCCTCTTGCTGCTTGAGAAAAGGGGCTTTTCTGTGTGGAGTTTACATGTTCGCTCTGTGTTCACCTGGGGTATTCTCCATAAAAAACCCCCACTAAAAACATGCGAGAAGATCACCACCTGACCAATGGTGACAAAAGGAACTGGGTCCCGGGATGCTGGTGTTGTCTGGCAGCCCACAACTCCTGGTCTGCCGTAGAGGAAGGACTTGCCAGGACGGGTTAAAAGTGGAGAAGAACTTCACTAAAAGCATGGCGTGTGCAGTTTCCTCTCTGTAGCTCTGCATGTGGTTTTAGTGACTAATAAAGGGATGTCTTCTTATTTATCTTCTTGGGTTTGACCCAACCCCGTACAATAAACAGACATACGTTACCGAATGTAATTGGCCAGTTTCCAAGACGTAGCCGCACCATGCCTTGTCCATGCCTTATCCTTGACATGCAATAAGCAACCTGTATGTGTTGTCTTAGGTGTATATCTAATGCAACAGACAAGAGAAGAGGTGTCGTCTGCCTCCTGTTATCCTGACTGGATTTTGCCAGATCTGTTATCTTATAACTGGTTACACAAGTGCAGTAAAAGATCACAGGAAAACAACACATAAAATTACTTGAAAGGACCAAATTGTTACACCTCCACTGCCCCAGCAGACCACTACCACACCATAAAAGCCAGTGTCATAAAACATTCTTAAGTGTCCTGGACACTCTGAAGGACCTCAGTCTTCTCAGCAAATGGAGATGACTTTGTCCCTTGTTGTGCAGGACATCTGTGTTGTTGGTCCAGTCCAGTTTGTTGGTGGGGTGAACACCCAGATATCTGTACTCGGCCCAGATCTTGATGTCCAGGCGGTGGATGTTAACCAGTGTAGTCTGTGGCACCTTTCTATGGAAGTCAATCTCCTTTGCCTTGCTGACGAAGGAATAATCCAGCAAAGAGGAGAAGACTGCATGCTTCTTAAATACTCCACACAATGAGGTAGTGTGCTCCCAGGTGAGTGTAGGGGGCGGAGCTGGCTGCAGGTAAGGGGATGCCCAGCCATGCCAACAGGGGTAAACAGACAGACACACACACAGGGAAAAAAGGGCAAGGAGACACAAAAGGAGAGACAGGAAGGCAGGATCCTAACAAGTTTGTTCCCCTGTGATACTCGTCCAGCGATGGCTGTCTCATCAGAGAAGTTCCGGAGATGACAGATGTCAGTGTTGTGTCTGAAGTACAACGTAAAGAAGAAGAAGACATACTTTATTAACCACAGCACAACATGCACATGCCATGCTTCGGTGAACACAACAACAACAACATGCACATGCTTCGGTGAATTTGTTTCTTCTGCATTTCACCCATCCTGGTACTGTAAGTCCTTCCTCCGTGGCAGACCAGGAGTGGTGGGCTGCCAGCCCATAGTGGCGCCCGGGGACCCAGTTCCTTCTTCGTCACTGTTTGGTCAGGTGATGATCTTCTTGCACGTTTTTAGTGGGTTTTTTTTATAGAGGATACCAGGTGAACACACGGAAAATATGCAAACTCCACACAGAAAGGCCCCTTTCCTCAAGATAAAGGGCAGCAGGCACCAGAGGCATGGTGGAAGACACGCCCACAGCGCCCCAGTTGGGAATCGAACCCTGGACTCTCTAGCTGTGAAGTGACAGTGTTATCACCGTGCCACTATACACAGAGCAAAGAGGAAAATAGAGAGAACTGTACCCTGTGGAGACCCTGTGCTGTACAGTACCACATCAGACACACAGTTACAATGTAATTAGATTACAAAATAAATGTGACTGTTACCTTAGACAGCTACTGAGAAAAATTATAAAAGGGATGAAATAAGGGATGAAAAGCAGCAAATCTTCACCTTTGAGAAGTTGGACCCCTTCAACAGTTATCAAAACAGCAGTTTCCGTCAATCTGCTAATTGATTAATCAACAAATCATTTCAGCTGTACTTGTACAAACTATTGGATAGTTTAGTTTATAGCAAAACATAAAAAATCTGAATTCGTGAAGTAACCGAAGTTGCCAAATAAATGACGCAAAAAGTACAATATTTCCTCTTTAAATATCGTGGAATAGAAGTAGAAAGTGTAATGAAAAGAAAAGACTCAAGTAAAGTACAACAAGTACCTCAAATTTAATTTACTGTACTTAAGTACAGTACTTGAGTCAATGTACTTAGTTGAATTCCAGCACCACGTATTTGGCACTGCATCACATTTTTACAACTGGCAATCACACCTGATGGCACTTCATCATGTTGGGCATGGGGCCACCATAGAGCACAGTGTGCTATGTTTTTTTCTGCCATAGAGCCATCTAATAGGGGACTTTTACTGAATTTTTTTCTAATATGAGGGCATAATGTAAACACTGGATTTTATTCTTCTGAGGAAGGTATCTACAGACAAGTTAATATTCAATTTTATTGCAATCACACACAAAAAAATGGTTAGAGTGCAAATGCATTGGATGCACTAACAAGAGTTCACACTTTCGCTCTTTTGTCTAGGCACTGTGATTTCGATATGAATGGGAAGGTGAATACTGCAGCTGAGAAGATTTCTCACTCCAAAAGTGCCAGTATGGCGTCAGAGCTGTCTCACACCCAGCCTTACACCAGGGTGGGCACACGCACACACACACACACACACACACACACACACACACACACACACACACACACACACACACACACACACACACACACACACACACACACGCACACACACACGCACACACACAAACGTGTAACCATAACTTTTGGGGACACTTCATAAACTTAAATTAATGCCCTGGAGATTTATCGAAACCATAACTACCACTTGCCCAAGCCTTGGCCTGAGAGTTCACTTATAATCTATACATGCACTGTGGATGAAGACATACATACACCCATTCACTGAATCTGTCAATCCTTAATACCGCACTGTTATAGTGCAAATTGCCTGGTACTTTGTACATTGCATTAATAAATACATAAACTATATATTAACCATCTTCTTCTTCTTCCATATCTCTTCTGACTTGCAGACGTCTCGGACTCCTAGAAAGGTAGCTATGTTTGGGAAGCGCTCCAACTCCATGCGAAGGAATCCCAAAGCAGAAGTGACCAAGCAGGGATGGCTGTACAAACAGGTCAAACTTTTCTTTCTACTCTTAATATCAAAGAACTCCACTGGTTTTACATTAGTCCACTAGTCATCTTTGGTACGACACTGCCAGTAGTCCTATCATGCTTCTGTAACTATTATGGGAATTATAGGATCCTGTGTTTTTCAAACTTGACCGAAACATGGGACTCCAACTTAGGATATCTTGGCTTCTATTACTTTGATTTTGATCATTCTTTTTTATCTGCTTCTTGTAAGTACCCCAATTTTACAGAAGTGCAATGCTAAATTGCTTTAAGTAAAGACAGGAATATACAGGCCAAGACTAAAAAGCTGTTAGAAAATGATAGTAACTCGTGCTTAACTTTAAGTCAAAAGGATTTTTACCACAATTGGATAATTAGGAAGCACTTGTACACCCATCCAAGAGCTGCATGATAGTAATTCTAATTGGGCTGTGAAATATGACGACAATCTCATATCCTGATATCCAGTTAGGTCCGGAAATATTTGGACACAATTTTCATAATTTTGGCCCTGTATGCTACCACACTGCCACAATAGATTGGCATAGTCATAGTCATGCATGCCCATGCCATTACACTGCCTCCACTATGTTTTACTGATGATGAGGTGTGCTTTGAATCATGAGCCGTTCCATACATTTTGCTCTTACCGTCATTCTGGTACTGATTGATCTTATCTTCATCTGTCCAACATTTTGAATTATATACTGGAGCAATGAAAAGTTGTGACTGATATTTTATTAATCTCCTTTTATTTAGAATCCTTGTGCACATTTTCAATTAGACACGTAACAACATATAAAATATCAATGTATCAAATATAGAAGGGTGAAGAGAAATCACTTTTCAGTGTAGTTGCGAACAAAATAACCAGCGTCTGCAGTCTGCAGTTTGTTTTGAGCACTCAACTGTACTTCAGTGGCTCACATCCATAGACTCTCTCTGTACTGTTTGACATGATTCTTTTCAAGGTGGTGAAAGAGGCTAGTGGTTTTTTAACCTGTTGTGGTGTCCAAATGAGTGACCTTGTACGACCCAAAAGCAGAATGGTAGACAGAGATCAGTACAAACAGTTTATCCGTAACACTATAAATATTGAGAGATTGCAATTCAATCGAGCTTGATCTGGGCTGTAGATATGGAACGGCAGACAAAGACAGATCAAGGAAACGGAGAGTCTGCTTGACTTGTGGCAAGAGATCCAGGTGGAGTATGGCTCAGAGGTTTCTAGGCAGAGAATACAAAACACAGATGTGAGATCATGAGCACAGAGTGTGGAACAGATGCAAGAGCAAGAGCATAAACAGGAGCCGAGACGAAGTACCACATAGGACTGACAGTCTGGCAAAGAGCAAAAGACCAAGGTTTATATACTGCAAGCGTTGATTGCTTGCTTGGCGGAGTGCAGGGTATTTTCGTGCAGAGCAGGCAGATGCGCAGCGCACTTGGTATTTTGGTAAACCGAGGCACACAGAGGTGCACCAGGATGGGCGTTGTGGCGCAGTAGGAGGAGGTGTCAGCATAATCAGCCGGCGGATTTGGATTTCCGGTCCATTTTGGTCCATGCCGGCAGCGTAAAAGTGTGCTGAAAGCTGGCCACCTCAGACCTGGCTAATTCTGTGCTTCAGCGGCGCACCGCTGGGCAAGTGGATTTTTGTAAACCGGCGGAGTTGTGCGCTCACGTCACCAACACCTCACAGTCAGGTTTCCACAGTGTCTGGCATTTCACTGCGATCAATAATTAGCAACAGCCGCAATTCAATGCAACTATCTGAGTCAGCACATACAGTCAACCTAAATTTATATATTTTGATCAGTATCTCATCTGACCACATCGCAAGCGCATTCGACACACGTAATGGTCACTCAACCTGACTGAATGTACACAGGTGAAACAGGGATGTCTGGTGATCTGTGACTCAAATTGCCTGGTGAGAACTGTGTATGCCACTTTCCCCGGGTCGGCACATGACTTGTTCATCCGGCAAATTCTAGCATCCCTACAGTCTTTCAGGGGGACACCCCTCTGGATGGGTGGCTGCTAGGTGATAACGGCTATCCACTGAAAACGTGGTTGATGACGCCATATATCACACCTTCAACAAGGCGGCAGTGTGGTTTTAACAGTGTTTTCAGCAGTGCTCGGTCAGTCATTGAATGCACATTTGGGGTTCTCAAAATGTGTTTTAGATGTCTGGACCAGACAGGTGGCTCATTAACATACAGCCCTGTCGGTGCATTCTTCATGGCATGTTGCGTTTTACACAACATGACTGTATGACGTGGATGTCACTATGAACTCACGGAGGACACATTAAGGGACTTAAGACGGAGAGAGGCTGAACTGCATGTGCCTTGCCAAATGGGAGAGCAGCAGAGCGCATGGGAGAGGAGGTAGTGCCTCGCCGCCCAGCTTTGTCATTAAGTGAGTATTTGTGGTTACATCAGTTCAAAAAACATCGGACAATAAATGACTTTCCACACTAAACAGATTTCGCGAGGCCATAGAAACGGCCACTGCGAGCCAAGACCTCCTGGACCAGAACGTCAGTCTCCTCCTGGGAGATATTTGGGTGTCACACAGTTTCCTGCAAAGGCTCAGTCATCCTCGAAACTTGCCATGCGCCTCGCCAGCGGCGTTTTTAAAGGTGAGGTGAGGAGCTGGTGTGATTGGTGAAGATTGGACTCAGCTGTGTCAAACCCACTCCACCCCTTCTCCCCTCCCTCCTTCCAAGTTGCGCCGCTGGGTGGGACTGAGATGAGATGGGGGAGGAGTTGTGTCTGTGGCGCAGTGCACGAAAATACCAAAGTCTGCACTGCCACGGGCGAAGCGGACCTGACTTTGCATCGACGAAGCGGACCTGACTTTGCATCGACGAAGCGGACCTGACTTTGCGCCACAACGACGGTGGAATCAAAAATAGAGCCCAAGGACACACTGACAGGGAGAGAGAGACTGATAGCAGAAAACACAAAGGAGGGATAAAAACAGAAAAACAAGGAAATGGACGGGGATACTGCCAATCCATACAAATGATGACTCCCACTGGAGCAGTGAGGCACTTTTATGTGTTTCATACAGTTCTATGGCCAGGAGGCACTTCTTTGACCCTGATTTTATTTTTAAATTAAATAAGAAATTACTATTTCAGTGCTTTAACTTAACATATCACTTTTAGAGTATTTAATGTGCTGATGTTTGTATGTAATTCTGTGTCATCATTATGTAAAGTTTAGACTTTAGACTTCAGACTTAGTCTTTATTGATCCCAATCTGGGAAATTGTTTTTCACCATATCACTAACTAATACAAACTAATATAATGTATTGACTGTACAAAAGCAAGTAAAATGTACCTAGGCAATGTTAGTTAACCATGTGAACACTCAGTGGGTGGCATCAGAGGAAAATTTGTGCTCCTTAACTGAAGAGACCAGAGCAGGCCATGAGTATTCATGCGCGGATGACGCTGAGTGGATGATGGTTGGGTCACTCATTTGGTGTGAAAATTCATGGATGTGGAGTTGCTTCAGTAGGTTTATGTGCTTGCTTAATTGTTTTACATTCATCTTAGCTTGTCAGCTGAACTTACTGTTTGGTTATTGAAAACATAATATCACAGCAATCACTGGTGGGATGGTGATGTCATGTCACTAGCCAAAAGTGACAAGCAAAAGACAAGCACACTGTAAATTCTCTCAACATGGCTTTGGCTCTGGGGGTAGACCATTTTATCAGAAGGTTGATGGTTCACACTGCATGAAAAACCACATTAATGACCAGCAAACCCCCGTGGCTTTCTTTGATTATCGGCCATCAACAGCCAGTTTATGGGGAAGTTCGCCTGCTCGGAATATTGTCGGGAACAGACCATCTGTCGGTGGGGGACATGGTTATTAACTCTTTAGCACATGAATACTACCGACATTGATCTACTCAGCTTGGCCTGCCTGACGGCCACACAGCTGGTCCCTAGTGCCTGGAAAAAGAGAGGAAATCTGCAGAGGGGTTCCCTGGTAGAGTCTCTGGGTTGGGCCATGCCGCTGGTCCATGGTGCATGCTGCGGTGTCATCCTCCTCATTGGACATCATGTCAGCAGTGACCCCCTGCCAAAAATCAATTTCCTGCTGGGTGGCTAGGACACTCCTTCTTGCTTCCAGCAGCTGTAAATACAGGTATTAATATAATATTAGTACTGCTAAGAGACAAAAACACATGATAACATATGTGACCATGTTTGTCAAAAAACAATGCAGATAATAAATAAAATTCAGCCAATTTTTACATTGTTGTGAAAATAAAGTGGCATTCATGTAACTCTTACCTGCTTCCTTCTTTGTCTGCTGTGAGCTGAAATCTTCACAGCCGCTGCCCGAACTGAAAGAGCTGCCTGGGCATACCTTAATTTCCTCTGCACTGTCTCATAATATGTCTTACAGGCCGCTGGAAGAAAATATATATTTGTTTGAAATAAGAGAGACAGGCTTCAGTAAAAACAACAACAACAACAACAACAACAGCAAGACACAGCAGAAAGGGGTTAAAAAAAGAAAATTACATAAAAGGACTCCCAGCCATCAAGTGTGACGTCACCGCTTTGTTGTGGGACGAGTTCAGTCTGTAAAACACAAAAAGTACAAACACGTCATGCAACGTTTACATTTACTCACATTCTGCAGAATATTTCCTGTGTATTTCTGTGTATTTTATTAACTTACCCCTGCTCAGGTTCATATCGCCTGTCGTTTCCGTCATTATTGTGCAGACGCCGCACCTTTTCCTTTAAAATACAAAATACATTGTAATGTTAAATGTAACATGAACGGTTACCAAACGTTCAGAACGTAGTGCAATAAGAATAATAAAGGTTTGGCGGCCTAAAAACTGCACAATGTAGTATTAAATGCTAACGTTACTTTTGCAGTTGCAGTTATGTTAACGTTACTGCAACTTTTGGGTTATGCACCCGTCTATTCCTCTTCTGGTCTTCTCCACAGCTGCAGTTCCGCCGGGGCTGCTCCTCCAGAGCGAGCAGTCTGGCTTTTATCTCGTCCATTTCTCCTTTTAAGTCGGCCGCCAATTGCATGATCAGCTGCGTTACCTGCCCAGACAATGCACTGAAGGCGCTCAGCAGTTTCTTCTCTGGGGTGAACTGAAGATGACATCTGGCCATTGTATGAACAGAGTTAAAGTTAAGCAGGACCCTAACCTTAACTTTTCTGATCCAAATTCCACTGATAAAATAGCATTTTCTATGCTCATAATAATGCGTCTTAGAGAGTTCCTGACCACAATGTTCAGACGAGTTGAGGTCGTTTTCTGCTGATGTCATTGCGTCAGAGGAGGCTTCCAATCACATGCGAGGTTTGCGCTCCTGGAATTTCTCGCAAGACAGGACACATCTTAATGTAACTTACTCCATGACTTACTCCGTTGAAGGATCTTGAGCAGAGTATATGCTAGGTGGTGTGCAGACACCAACAGTTTTGAACAGCCCATCGTTGATCCTCTGTCTGAACCAAGACCAGCTATTATTAAGCAGTTCTTGCTTGTTAATGTCCTGTCAAAAGGTGCTGCATTGAAACATGTCGTTGCACAAGTTTCTTGGCTTCAGCCCCACCCAGAGCGACATTTTCATGGCAAGCCAGTAGAAGTTTGGAGTTTGCAGGGAACAGACACCTCGCATCCAATATCCCTGTTGAACAAATTGCTGGAAGATGTGTGGTCAACACATGCACTGTGCAGTTAAGCCACACAAGAGAAAGAGTAACTGTAGTCATGCCACCACTGAAATTTAGGACACTGAGTTTGAGGTCTTCTGTGCCAGGCTCGGGAAACAAACTATAATCAGCAACTCTTTTGTTGAGTTGTATGAAACAAGAGTTTGTTAGGATGCAGAGTTGACACTAGTCGAAAGACTGCATAGCATGATTGCAATTAAATTTTTTACTAAGCTATCCCTTTCCTTCATGTAAGTCAGTTTTTTTTAATTTCTAAAAAAGAAATTTAAAAAGGAAAAACTATTTTTTCACGTGACAATTTTTGTTTGACATTATTAAATTAAATTAAAAAAATAAAAGTTACTTTGGTGTGTTAAAGATCTTTCTAGCATCACGTAAAAAGATTAAGACTAAGATTTACTTTGATCACTGCACACACATGCTACAGGGAGGAGACTTCACAAACGCCATGCTTCGTGAAATTATTTTCTCCGCATTTGACCCATCTTGGTCTATCTTTCCTCTGCGGCAGACCAGCAGCGGTAGGCTGCCAGTCAAGGCCGGCGCCCGGGGACCCCTCCTTTTCACATCATCGTTGGTGATCTTCTTGTATGTTTTTAGTAGGGGTTATTAAGGAGGAAACCCCGGGTGAAAACGGGGAGAACATGCAAACTCCACACAGAAAGGCCCCCTTTTTCCTCGAGCAGCAGGCACCGATAGCAAAAAAAAGGCCATTACAAAATATTGGCTTAAAAAAAAATTACCCTACTGCTGGCCTCTTTGTCAAGGATTTCAAAACATATTCACTTTCTCAAACAGATAACCTACTGTATATGACGAAAAACAGATTTGAGGAAAAAGCCATGGATAATACAGGGTTTGCAGAAGGCATGTAGGAAGAAATAATTCTACACATACAAGCCTGCCTCAATACTTCACTAATGGTGAGGATAGGATAGAAAATATAAATGAAGTTGCCGAAGAATATTATAAGAAGAGGATATTAAGTTGGTAGTTGCAAAATGTAAAAACAAGACATCTATTGACAGCGAATGAATTGATATGATCATAGTAAAGAAGACAATTGATTGTATAACAAAGCTTTTAAGTTATATTTTTAATTTATTTTTCCGAAAAGGAGTTTTTCCCAGAGAGAACGAAGATGGCAAAGGTTATACCATTGTTTAAGGCGGGAGATAAGCATAACCTTACTAATTATAGACTGGTTTCCCTGCTGTCACAATTCTCTAAGGTACTGGAGAAATTATTTGTAGAAAACTTAGATTCTTTTATTGACAAGAGTAATTTGTCAAATGAGTGCCAAAATGGCTTTAGAGGTAAACATTCCACATCGTTAGCATTAATGGATATAGTAGAAGAGATTACAACCGCGATAGACATTAAAAAATACACAATAAGAGTATTTGTTGACTTAAAGAAAGCATTTGGTAATTAGATCACAACATTTTAATTTCAAAGCTGTCTTCAACTGGAATAAGAAGAGTAGCTTTAAATTAGGTTAAAGGCTACATAAGAAACCGACAACAATATCTGCAACTTGCTGGGGAAACATCTAAATGCTTAAACATTGACTGTGGGGTGCCTCAAGGTTCAGTGTTAGGACCAAAGTTATTAATGATGTATGTGACGTCAAAATTGTTGCAGTTTGTTCTTTTTGCAGATGACACAACCTTTCTTTGTTCAGACGATAATTTAAAAACATTAGTAGCAAAAATAGAAAATGAAATGATAAAACATAAAAAATGGTTTGATACAAACATATTAACAATTAACTGGAGTAAAACAAAGTTTATAGTGTTTACAAATAGAAAAGTGGATGAAGACGTATCATTGTCTATTGATGGAGCTTCAATAGAAACAGTGACAGAAATGTACATAAGTACATACCCCTAACCATTGTTCAAACCATTGTAATAGTTTGAACAATGGTTAACAAATGGAAATGGAAATCCTTTTGTTTCAAAAAGCCCCATGAAAAACAAGAAAGGTAATATACTTACGAGTTAGAAGCAGCAAATGTAGATACTTATTCCTAGTATTAAATAATATAAAATAAATTCTGTCAGTCTGTGGTGCAGTGGGATGGATCAGTCTGCTGCTGAATGAGCTCCTGTGGCTGATCAGCACATTGATACCTTATGCTCCAGCTCCTCCACTGCGAGGCCGAGGGATTCTCAAGTCAAGTCAAGTCACCTTTATTGTCAATGCTGCTATATGTACCGGACATTAACAGAGGCCCTCAATGAGGGCTCTGTCTGCTTGGTAGCATGTTAGCCATGCATATGTGAAATTCTTTCTCCGCTTTTAACCCATCCTTGGTCATTCCTTCCTCCGCGGCAAACCAGGAGTGGTGGGCTGCCAGCTGACAGCAGTGCCCGGGGATCAAGTTCCTCTTTGTCACCATTCGGTCAGGTGGTGATCTTCTTGCATGTTTTTAGTGGGGTTTTTTTGTGGAAGATACCCCCAGATGAACATGGGGAGAATGCAAACTCCACACAGAAAGCCCCCTTTTCCCTAAAGGGCAGCAGGCACCGAGGGCATGGTGGAGGACATGCCCCCCAGTGCCCACAGCAGCCCAGGCAGGAATCGAACCTGTGGCCTTCTAGCTGTGAGTTGACAGTGTTACCACTTGTCCACCGTGCCACCAAATAATGTCATCCAGGCCAGCAACCTTGCCCAGGTGCAGCATCTCCAGCTGTCTTCTTACCTGGCACGCAGGCAGGTGGGGGATGGTGCTAGTGGAGGGGGTGCTGTGGAGGATGCTAGGGGATGTGGGAGTTGAGTGTAAGGGAGAGATCACCAGGGGGTTTGAGGGTTGGAGAGAGAGAGCTTGGGCAGAGGTGGGTTATGGAGGCTGTTATGGACAGTGGTGAGGTGTGAGGGGGTGGGGGATTGTGAGGCCACTCCTGGCTGTGAACTAAACCTGTTGAAGAAGTGGTTTGGCTCATTGGCCCTCTCAAGGCTGTTGGCTGCTGGTCTGTCTCTTGCCTTGAGCCCTGTGATATCCTTCATTCCTGTTCACACATCCTTCACTCTGTTATGCTGGAGTTTGGCCTTCAGCCTCCTCCTGTAAGCATTTCTGCTCTGCATCAGCTTCTCCCTAGTGCTGAACACTCTTCAGTTCCTTTTTTGTCTCCAGACCTGAAAGCTTGTGTCTTCTTGCTTAGCAGACTTTTCAGGTTACTGGCTGGGCTTGCTGTTGGAAAAGCAGCATACAGTCCAGGTTGGCAGTATGGTCTGTTCACAGAATTTGATGTACTCTGTGATACACTCTGTCAGGTTGTTGATATCCATCTCATGTGGCTCACACAACACATCCCACATCTGTTGTCTCAAAGCAGTCCTGCAGTGACTCATTAGCCTCCTGAGTCCACCTCCTCACTGTCCTTGTGGACACAGGCTGCCTCTGGACAATAGGGACATACTGAAGCGTTAAAAACGCCAGGCTGTGATCAGCTCAGCCTAGGGGGTTGGGCTGTGGCACTGTATGCATCCTTTGCATGAGCATCCAGTAGGTCCAGTGTGGTGTTGTCTCTGGTGGGGCAGTTAATAAATTGGTGGAATATTGGCAGAGTTTTGTCCAAAGTGTTGTGATTAAAGTCCCCAGTAATGACTGCAAATGCATTTCGTTGCTGCATTTGGAGCTCTGCCACAGTGGAGTGATGTCACAAGCCTTGCCGTCAGCCTTCGGAGGAACGTAAACAGTTATCATTATGGCGGACGTGAGCTGCTGGTGCTGTTGTGAGTGGCAGCCCTTCCAGCAGCTCTGTGCATGTTGTGTGCTATTTTGTACTTTTTTGTACTTTTTCAGCTTTCAGTTCTCTTTTTTTGTCACTGATTAATCTCTATCCTATGGATATGGATTTTAACAAGCCTAAACTCATTTATTCGAGGAACCAACTGCTCACTCTACAAACAAAGTTCCGTGCCGGTGTGGTTCCCCAGTTACCTGACCAGGTGAGGAGGCCGTATCGAGGCTGCAGAGCTGGCACTAAGCTAAAGGCTAAGCAGCCAGCGAGAAAGTGGAGATACAAGCCTTCGGTACCTTTGGTTATCATGGAAAATGTGAAGTCACTACTGAACAAAATCGATCAACTGGATGCTATGGTGAAAAATGTCAAGACCTACAGGAAGTGCAGTTTGTTGTTTCTGAAATGTGGCTTATGACAAACATCCCAGATGCTAACGTGGAGCTATCTGGCTTCAACACAGTCAGTCAGGGCAGACAGAGACACAAAAGCCTGCGGGAAGAGAAAAGGAGGAAGACTCGCTATATACGTCAACACAAGGTGGGGTAATCCTGGGCATGTAAGCACCAAAATCCATCTGCTGCAGGGACATCAAACTTATGGCTTTAAGTTTGTGTCCTTATTATTAGCCCAGAGAGTTTGGACACACCATTGTCGTTATTGTTTACATCCCTCCATGGGCTGACACAGAGGTAGCGTGTGATGTCATCCACTCCGCTGTTGCCAATCTACAGACACAGCATCCTGAGGCCATTGTGTTGATCTCTGGGGACTTTAATCACTTGACTCTGGACAAAACGCTACCTGCTTTCTTCCAGTATGTGGAGTGTAACACCAGGGGAAATAGGACTATTGACCTACTGTATGCGAATGTAAAGGACACATACAGCACCACCCCGCTGCCTGCACTGGGGAAAGCAGACCACAACCTGATTCTGCTTCAGCCTCACTACAAACCAAAAGTGAGGAGGCTACCCACAGCTGACTGTACTTCCTCAGAAGGCTGGTGTCCTTCCACATCTGCAAAAAGATGCTGCAGATGTTCTAACAGACTGTGGTGGCAATTGCCCTATTCTATGCAGCAGTGTGTTGAGGAGGCAGCATCAAAAAGAGGGACGCTACACGTCTGGACAAACTGATGAGGATGGAACAAAGCTGAACAACCTGACATCTGTGGCAGAGCAACGGGTGATGAGCAGGCTCCTGTCAATCATGGACAATCCACTGAATCCGCTGCACAGTCACATCTCTCGGCAGAGGAGCAGCTTCAGTGGCAGGCTGCTGTCACTGTCCTGCTCCACTGACAGACTGAGGAGGTGGGGAGGTGGGGACATTTAAACACTGGACATTTAAACTAACATTCTGTTTGCACTGGACATATTACTTTTAACTTTTAATTCTTTGCTTGTTGTGCTTTTGGATTATTTATTGTATTCCTTTTACTTTTCTATCTATGCTTGTATGTGTCTCCGTGCCTTCGCCCTCCATTTGGCTCTGGCTCTGCAGCCCCAACATCGCCTCTTCAGCTTATCAGGCGGCAGTGTGGGTTTACACAACGCAATCAGCTGCTTGCATGTGTAGACAGTACCCCCACTCCTCTCTGTATTGCATTGTGGCAAGACAGGATAAAAAAAGCCTGAGAACTAACTGCTGGACACCCAGATTGACATGCTCATACATATCCGTCACTTCTCGCTGTATGAAAATTTTAAGATGTCATTCTGCCTTCTGGACTGTTTTAAGAGACATACTGCAGAAATCCTGACAGAGGAGCTCCTAAGAGTGGCAGAAGAGTGGCAAGTAGACGACAAAGTGGTCGGTTGCCACAGAGAAGCTGAAGTCCACACTACGCCAGATGGGGATGCCAGAGCTAAGGCCCAAACAGGAGTGTGCTACAAAGTGGAACTCAACATTTTATATGTTGAAACGCACCCTCAAGTCAAAAGATGCCATCATCTCCACCCTGGCTGTCATCACGCTCCTGTTGATACTCTAAGTCAAGAGGAATGGGAGAAAGTGAAAGAGGTCTGCACTGTTCTGGAGCCATTTGCGGAGGTGACTGTGGAGATAAGTACAAAAAGGTACCTTACCCTACAATTTAGTTTTTACTTTACTACTATTCAGCTAAAGATTGCAGTAAAAAGCAAAACACTATTTATAACAGAAAAAATATTTATTAATTGTAAAAATAGCAATGTATCACATGACAAACAAAGTCTAATTTTCACATTTGCCACATTTCTCTTTTTCAGCTATGTCACAGTCTCCAAAATGCTTCATCTTTGCAAGGGTCTGCAGCAGGCAACAGCCCACCACCAACAGAGTCTAACAGTGGATAAAGGAACTGGCCACCGCTCTTTGTTCATCCATGGACAGAAAATTTCTGAGAACTGAGCAAAACACTGTGCCTTCTGAAACCACTGCACTGGTTTAAAAATGGTTTAAAAAGTTAGCATTTAGCGACAACAGAGGTGTGGATGAGGCACGTTACTGTGTGAGTTTGCTGTAGTTCTGTGTTCAGTTATTCATTTAAATGTTTGATTAAAATGTTAAACAATAGTAGCTGTGTAATTTTTTGTTACGAAAAATACATAAAAACAAGGCTTTTAGAAACTGCTTAATCAAAAACTGCTTACCAACACATAAACCATTCATAATTGCTAAATTAGGCTAAAAGAGAGAAAGAACCAACCAGTCATTGTCATGGCTAAGTGCCACTACTGCCAACTGTATTACCTTCCAGATGATGGCAAAAAGTAGGCAAGTGCTAGTCAGTGATAACAGACCTCAGCTAGTTTCAGAAGAGTTCTGATAGTACAGTGAGATATACAGTTTCATTTATGCAACATCTAGTCCTCATTATGCTAACAGTAATGGACAGGTCAAGAGGGACGTAGAGGTAGCAAAAAAGATTCTTAGGCTCGGATGATATACAGGGCCGTGCCTTCTTTCTTTCCCAGAGTCATCTGTTGAGTGCACCCACAGTACTGACAAACATGCACCTACATCTAAGGAGCAAGCTATAGGTGTATGAGGATTCTGGGACTCAGCTGTTACATGAGGGACAACTACTGTCAGATACTCAGTTTGACTCAGTAAAGTACCCCCTTGACTAGACTTGTGATGACATTCTTCCTGATAAAAAGGACAGATAAAGACATGAGTTACCTGTTAAAAGAAAAAAAACAAAAACAAAAACACTACAGTGAAAAAAAAAATCTTAAAAGTTAAAATAAAAAAACAATGTTTTGATATTCAATGTAAGGATCAATGATCAATACATGCCAGCTACGCTCTCTTGACTGGTTTTTATCGGTATAGAATGTATGTGCCACAGGTGACGGTAAACAAGCTTAACTTTATCTTGCGTAGTAATACACAATCAACACCATTTGGTGTCAAGATAATATATATGGTATTATATGTGTCCTCTGCCAAATAATGGGGTTGGGATCTGCCTGTGGTGGGCCAGTACAAGTGGGATTTTCTGGTATGACTGTGGTGTAATTGTCAATTAATGGCAGTTTACTGCTTGACATTAGATGTCCTAATGTCAGTTTACATCAGTGGTTCACTGCCAATTGATTCAGTTTCTTTTGAAACTAGATGTGCCTGCATTATATTGCAGCTAATCATGCTAAATGCAGCACACCATACAGGCAATATTTCAAAATATTGGTATTCTGTAGGGTTGGGAAATATAATTAAAAAAAAGTTGTCAAAATCAATAGTTTTAACTCTCTAACTAGCCACAGTCATATCCCTAAATTAATTTATTCATTCATACAGGCTGATACCTAACCATACAATGTACCTGTACACACAACATCTACAATGGGCAGTAGAACACAAGTCAACAGTTTGCTGCATTTGTTAATTTCAAAGTCCGATCTACCAGGTAAATTTTTACATTTTCTTTACTTTTTCAAGTGATTTTTGTATCCATATAAAATATGTTGTCTCTCAACTAAATAACCTAACCTTAGCTACTGCATTACTATCTCTACATGTAAAGAACTCATGGCACTATGTGGAAAAACACATCCTTTAATTCAGATTGACATATTTTACGGCAGATTAATTAAACTGACATTTAAAGCTGCAGTAGGCAAGATTGAGAAGAGAGCAGACTTGAAAATTTGAACCAACACAAGTTTCACGCCACTCCCCCTCCATCTGCACTGCCTCATGCCCTGCCTCCAAGCCCCTGCTCCCTGTGGTAGCTGCGCAGCTGCCACAACCAAAGATACTCTGCTGACGCAACTTGAAGCGGCCAAGTAGCGTATACGACATGGAGCACGAACCAGTAAGAGAGTTCGTGAGAGACTCACCTCCACACGGCTAGATATAAGACGCTGGCTATACCTAAGTTATAAAGTTATTACTCAGTTGTTTATTTGGCAATAAAAAGTGAAACTTTGGAACGTTACCGTGTTTCATGTAGCTAAATGTACTGTTGCGACCGTCTAGTGGCCTACAGTTCTGTTATACATGCCAGAGTAGGCTACAGTATTTAGTCAAGCACATTATTTCAGTAGTTGGCAAGCCAGTAAATTAGCAGCTCATTTACATTTGTCACTTTGCAAAATGTGCGACTTGTATTTGTTGATACGGTTAGAGTTTTGAGACAGAGTGGCTGGACTCCTTTGAAAACTACACTGCCTCTGCCTCCACGGGCAGACAGGTGGGTAGACGAGGGACCCAGGGCAGAGGGCGTTGTTTGGGCCAAACACCCGATGACCTCAGTGCTGAGGACATCGCTAGGGTTGAGAATTTGAGATCACAGAGGATTGCATATGAACATGTAAGTAATTGCCTGTTTCTAAACACAAACACTTATCATTGCATCTAATGTAATAGCTGTTGTTAGCTGTTCAACTGCATATGTGTCTTCACTGTCACTGTCTGGTCAGTTCTGTTGAATATTTTACAATTTCACTTTGCACATCTGATTCCATTTTGCATATTTTTTTGCACATCCAATATACTCAGTATATTACTTATTTTTATTACTGTACATTTCATTGTGTTGCATATTTTGTGTTGTATATTTCTTATTTACATATATCTTTAGTATTAATATTCTGTTTCTTAATATTGGCTTTATATTTATTCCTTCTTGTTCTTTCTCTCTTTTTTATTCTAATCTGTAATTCTGTTTTGTGTGGAGCACTGTACAAAAAACAATTTCCCCTCGGGGATCAATAAAGGAATTCTGATTCTGATTCTGATTCTGATGTTATGAGCCTCAGTAAACACATTTGTTTTACAATTTACTTTATCTTGTGACTTCTAGGAGCAAATTTCGACGACTGGATTTACACCAGACACACCACATTTTGAACCAAAGTTTGGACCCCAGTCTCATATTTGATGTCTTCAGCCAGCTGGTACCTGCTGCTCCTCCACCAGTTCCTTCTGTTCATCTCCAGCCCTCATGGTACATCTGCCAGAGACACAGGGACATGCCTACACTATTGGAGAAGGAATGCTGCAACCAACAGCCACCAATGTACACTTCAAGACTACCGCACATGGAGGTGTACATTTTGCAGGAAGGAGTCTTGCACCTTGCCAGGCGGATCTGGAACTAGCTGTGTGCTGTGGCTGACCTTCCAGATCCAGGAGAAGACAACAGACAGTTTTGCCATGCAGCATACCGACAGTTTGTTGCTTGTCAGCATGGGATTCTGGGTGCTGGTCACAGAGTTGTCATTCCAAGCTGCTGTGTGTGGAAAATCAGTTACCATTTTCCAGATCCTCATGGACAGCATAGGGGGTTTATTCCTTGGAGGGTGTCGCTGCTTTTACACTTGATAGCTCTAAATAGTCTGAGGTCTGTGTAATTTATTACTCTTCATTATTCTTTTTATTTATTATTCAATAAAGTTTGTTTTCTAAAGTGATTTGTTTCTTATTGCATAAATGTACAATATAGAACCTTACACTATTTATTGAAATACCCGTTGGACCACTTAAAAAAGGAAAATAGAACCCCCAGTTGAAGAAATAAGAATCACTGGGTCAATACTAGGCATGAAATGTCTCAAACGCAATTAACAAGCTTATTAAAAACATAGTTACATTTTAAAAAAAAATGCTAATCTTTATTTTACATAAACATTTTACTAAAACAAACATTGTTGTATACAGTAATAATGCACAGGTGTGTAGTTGTCAACATAAATTTCTATTTCTGGGATAGCAATCTTCATTCATCAAATTGCAAGGGTAAGCCTCATGTCTATGGCAATTTCTGACCTTTGAAAAGAGCATAAAGAATTGGATGGGTGATCATAGTTTGATTTTTGAATTATTAGATCTTGAGGGGAAAAAAGAATTGTTTCCAAGTAATTCGTACTATCACTCAAACTAGCATAATTTTGTAACCACTAGATTGGCCATGAGATTATTCTGATTCCATAGCATTAATTCTTACCCTTCCTACTGCTGACTTGTGAATCAATAGCTCCTGGGTGGTTGGAGCTGGTATGCCAGGCAGCACTCCATGTTGACGTGGGTCATCTCTTTCTTGTATGGTGAGAAACATAGTGGGGATGGAGGGGGATTTGGTGTCTGATGGGGATGCGAAGGAGTGGTCAACTTCTGAAGTAGAGTAGAGTGGTGGAAGGAAAGTCTTCTTTTCAATGTAGCAGTAGAAGGTATTCAAGTTTTCAGCAGGGTGTAAACTGTTGGAGATCTGAGTGGAGTGGAGATCATCAGGCTTTTAGTTGGTGACCTATCTGAGTCCTTTCCATACAAATGCAAAATCATTAGCTGTGATTTGTTGTTATTTCTCAGCACGCAACCATTTAGCATTCCTAACTGCCCTGCTAAACTTGGTCTACACAAGGTATTGTTATCTGTCTGAATTGAGAATCATTACTATTGATAACTACTCTACCTTGTTTCCAAAACTTGAATGGCAGGTTTCTTATCCTCACTGACACCAACACCCTCCCCAACAAAGTCATCATCTCTGCAGAAAATCAAATAATAGATGTCAGACTACAATCATCTAATTCATATTCTGTGTAATGTTACAAACATGCCTAATTTTTTTAGTTCTGCTTATGTTTGTAGAAAGAATCAATGATCATGATCAGAGTTGGACCAAACATCTAATTACATAGCATGAATCCAATTGAGCAATCATTTTCTTATCGATCAGAGTATCCCACCAACAATGCTTGAAAGTGCGGGCATGGGATCTGTGGTTCGTGTTGACGTCGCCAAAGAACCTGCCTGATATCTGAAAGAGAATATACAGTATAGAATTTGTTATTAACTCAGGTAATATCCTCTTGACATGTCAGCTCGGGGTTAACATTTTTGTAAGTTCATAAAGAGCAGCCATATAAACTGCCAAAGTTAGACAATATTACTGTTGTGAATAGTCAACATTGCTGGCCAACAAATGAGAAGGTAGAAATCTTTTTGACATGATCAGTAATCTACGGCAATATGTACTTGGACCCCCAGGACCTGTGGCGAAGATGGCGCCTGTGGTGGCAAGCCGTCAGCCTTGTCTCCCTCGTCTGCTCCGCATATTGTTCGCAGTTACCATACTGCTTTGTGCATTTTGCCAAGATGTCTCCACTTTGATTGTCTATAATCACCAGGCTCTTTTTAACATTAAAGCTCTCAGTGAGTCGCTATTACTGTCCATGTCCGGACTGGGAAAGCAACACACTAGTCTCCCACCTGTGCTTGCTGATATCCCTGCGTACCTGCTCCGTCTCCCCTGCGCTCCTCCTCGGAAAAAGCGCTTCAGAAGACGTGGAAAACGAGGTGGTGTGATTGTGAGATTCAAGGCCTACCTGGCAGCCTCCTCTTGAGGATCTGATCCTCGTTTCCTCCATGTCGGATGCCATCTCCCTGCGGTGAAGCGCTCGCTGCGCATGAGGGGCTGCTGGATCCGTCCTATCATCCCTGAGCTGCTGCCTCCGCTGACGGGATTGACTCCTCTGATCGCCGGCTTCCCGACGCTGCCAAACCTGTGCCCAGCCCCGGTGAAGTTTCCTGCTACTCCCTCTAACCTGGCGGTGGAGGTTCCACGCCGGTGCTGCCAGCTCCGGGGCCCGCAGTGGCGGCGTTACACCTGAGCTCCTCCGGCTACTGAGGAGCTCAATCTTCGCATGGCTTTACTAAATACTAGGTCACTAGTAAACAAAACGTTTTTATGGAATGACTTCTTCTCCTCACGGGATTTGGACTTGGACTATGCTCCTGACAGAAACTTGGCTTCAGGATGGTGAGTGCACACCACTTTCTGAGCTCCTTCCTCCCGGCTGTCTATTCCTCAGCTCCCCTCGGAGCACCGGCAGAGGTGGCGGTCTGGCCTCAGTGTTCAAATCCAGTTTTCAGTGCCGTCCTATCCCATCTGTTACCTACTCCAGCTTTGAACTGCAAACTTTTGAGCTTCAACCCTCCTCTTTCTCCACTATGTTTGCGGTTGTTTATCGGCCTCCAAAATTCAATAAGGACTTCATGCGTGACTTTGCAGACTTTCTGTCAGGTGCCACTGTGAGATATGACCACTTTTTAATTTCTGGAGACTTCAATATTCATGTCTGCTGTGAATCAAGACCACTGGTCAATGATTTCTTTAACCTCATTGAATCGTTTAATCTTGTTCAATGCGTTCAAGACCCGACTCACGAGAAAGGGCACATTTTAGATTTGGTTTTATCATATGACTTACCTGTGTGTGTAACTGAAATTTGTGAATCGGCATGTATCTCTGATCACCTGCCAGTGCTTTTCACTGTTTCAGTCCCTTGCTTTCGGGCTAAGACCAGTGCTTCTACGCGTTGTCTCCACACAATTAACCCTCAAACTGCTTCGCAGTTTTCAGTCATGTTTAACACCAGTCATGTTTCTGGTGATGTACTTAGCATTCTGGATGACAATTACGCTTTCAACCCAGAACTTTTAAGCAATTTTAATTCAACTTGTGCAGATATCCTTGATTCTGTTGCACCTTTTAGATTAAGGCGCACAAAAGCATTCTCAGAACCATGGCTTAATGACTCCACACGCGCTCTCAGGCGATCATGCCGGCGCGCTGAGAGAAAGTGGAAAAAAGATAAGCTCCATGTCTCTAAAGAAGCTCTTCGTGAAAGCCTGTTTGTCTACCAGAGTGCTGTTAAAGCTGCTAAAATGGAATATTTTTCCAACCTTGTCTCTTGTAATAGTCACAAGCCCCAGGTTCTTTTTAATGTTTTTAACTCCCTTGTAAATCCTTGTGACAACTCTCCAGTAGTCCCCTCACTCACCCTCTGTGAGAGTTTTCTCAAATTTTTTATTGAAAAAATATCTGCTCTTAGGCCATCTGCCTTCTCTTCTGCAGGCCCTAGCTCTGATCTCACCATTCCTCCTTTACATGCTGTTTTTGATCAGTTTGAACCTGTATCCCTCCCTTCACTGGCCATTGTTGTTAAGCATCTGCGACCTACGAACTGTCCCTCAAACAGCATTCCCTCTCGTCTTTTTAAAGAGGTATTCAGTATGGTGGGCTCTGTTGTTCTTTTATTTATTAATTCCTGCCTTAGCGCCGGATGTGTTCCAGCTGCTCTCAAACATGCTGTTGTGCAGCCTCTTATCAAAAAGAAAAATATGGACCCATCTGTACTGTCCAACTTCAGGCCAATCTCTAAACTGCCATTTTTGTCCAAAATTTTAGAGAAAGTGGTTTTTATTCAGATCCAATCATTCTTGGTGGCCAATGATATCTATGAGAAGTTTCAGTCTGGCTTTAAACCATGTCATAGCACTGAGACAGCACTGCTGAGAGTTTTTAATGATCTAATGGTAACCGTTGACTCAGGAAAACCTGCTATGTTAGTGCTCCTTGATTTGACGGCTGCTTTTGATACTGTGGATCATGGGATCCTCTTAGCACGACTGGAGCAGTGGGTGGGTATTACAGGCTCTGCTCTCTCATGGTTCCAGTCCTACCTGACTGATCAGAGTTTTTCTGTGCAGCTAGGTGAATTCACCTCATCGTCAGCCCCTCTCTCCACTGGGGTCCCCCAAGGCTCCATCCTCGGGCCAATTCTTTTCTTGCTGTATATGCTACCATTAGGGTCAATTTTCAAGAATTATAATCTTTCTTTTCATTGTTATGCCGATGATGTCCAGATATACCTGCCTTTAACATCAAAATCTAATGACTCTGTACAGACATTACTTGATTGTTTAAACAATGTTAAATCCTGGATGACCGCAAACTTTTTGAATCTAAATGAAAACAAGACTGAAATCACAATGTTTGGAGGTGGTCCAGCAGACTTTCCAGCTGGCTTTCTGGGCCCCCTTACACCAACCATCCGGTCATCAGTAAAAAATCTTGGTGTAATATTTGATGACAGGCTGAAATTTGATCGCCAGGTTAGTTCGGTCGTGAAAAACAGCTTTTTCCATTTGAGGATCTTATCAAAAGTAAAAGGGTACCTGCCACGTAAAGACTTTGAGACTGTAATCCATGCTTTTATCAACACACGACTGGATTACTGTAACTCTCTGTATTTTGGCCTGGACCACTCTCTCTTGCACTGCCTGCAACTGGTACAAAATGCAGCTGCCCGTCTTCTCACTGGCAAACGCAAGTGTGACCACATATCCCCTGTCCTAGCTTCGCTGCACTGGCTCCCGGTTGCTTTCAGAATTGATTTTAAAATTCTGTTGTTTGTTTTTAAAGCTCTCAATTACCTGACTGAGCTCCTCTGTATCCACGCCCCTGCCAGAACTTTGAGATCCTCAAATCAGCTGCTACTGGCCACCCCAAAAATGAGGCTAAAAACTAAAGGTGACTGAGCCTTTGTGGCGGCAGCCCCTAGGCTCTGGAACAACCTGCCCTGGCACATTCACTCCGCGGGATCAATTGAGGTTTTTAAATCCTCCCTAAAGACACACCTCTTCTCCCTGTTTTTAATCAAGTCTAAGTGGACTCCTGGCAAAATTTTAATTTTAATTTAATTTTAATTCTATTCTATTTTATTTTATCCTATTTTACTGCATTGTTTTTATGTTTTTACTATTGTTTTATTTCTTGTAATTGCTGCATTGTTTGGGTCATTTTATAATTTATCCTTTTACTCTGTACAGCACTTTGGTCAACCCCGGTTGATTTAAATGTGCTCTATAAATAAAGTTTGAGTTGAGTTGAGTTGGTAAAAAAAAAAAAAAAAAAAAGAAAGAAAGAAAGAAAAACAAAACAAAACAAAGGAAAAGAAAAACACTTTCAGTATTTCATGTATGGAGAAAAGAGAAACTTTCATGAATATTTCCTAATAAGCAGTAAACCACGTAGGACAACATTAGCTGTGAGAGCACGGATGATGCTACACATACATATTATGAGGACAAATACCAAACCGAGACTGCCTGGTCACTTTATAAAGGTATTGTCTGCTGTTTTCTAACTAAACAAGACAACCTTAGCATCGGAAACAAGTTTACTCTGCACAGCCACTACATCGCAGTCGCAGTCGCTAACATACCCTACGCGCTGCAGATAGTTACTGTAACAATTATCGCATTAGCTTTATGGTTATTTCCCCCTGAAAATCAAAAGAAAAATGGAAATCAAGCAGGGGTACCTGTCAAGCAGAAACGTGGCCAACTCGGAATCGGTTTAAAACCCTTTCAGGTCATGAAGCTCTGTCCACCTCTGAAAAGCTACTCCGATATTTACCCTTGTTTTATCACGGGCTCGGTCGAGTTCTTTCTTTTTTGCTTGTTTGTCTTCACGGGCTTGGTCGAGTTCTTTCTTTTTTGCTTGTTTGTCTTCCCCGGTCATCTTCTTTTTTGTTGTCTTAGCCGTATATGCTGCTGTTGGCAGCAGCAGTATGAGCAGTTTCTCCTGTTGCTCAATTTTCAATAGCCTTCTGACCCCGCCACAGTACTGTTTGACTGAGCAGCTCGTGTGAGTAGTGATTGACACATTTCAGACACTCCCTCAGATGCTCCTCTGGCTCTGATTGGTTGTTTTGTGTCGGGCACGGTGGATTCTTGCAAAGAAGCAGTAGGTGGAACCAATGGAGCCATTTTTTTCACAGATTACATGTCTCATGTACTGCTGTCTGGGCATAGGGGCATTTTCAGCAAATATGACAAAAAATTACTTTCAAACAAGTTACCAACTGCACTTTCAATATATCTGAGGCACAGGGGACAATGTTTGTCCTCTGTGGAAGTGGGTGGAAGGTCGACCCCTGTTGATGTGAAACTAAGGTTCTTCATGACTGTAAATGTAGATAAAGGCTTGCCTTTTGCTCATGGGCTTTATGTATGCAATGAACTTAAGTTGCCCACCAAAGATTAAATATACCTTCAGTGTTTCAGAAGCTCTTTCTACCTTGATGTCCTGAAGATATCTCCCAAAGTTCAAGCTTTGTGCAACAGACATCCAGTCGGCCTAAGTGTTTGCAAGCATGTTTCTGATTCTACTTTGTAGAGGAAATACTTGCCTGAGAAAACAGCTTGACCAATTTGACGATGCATGTGCAGCATTGCAAGTAGCACAGATGATAACAGAAACAAGGGACAGTAAAAAGTGATGAACACAACTTGTTGTTGTCCTGGCTAAAAAGGTACAGTTTCATTTTAATTTTTCAACACATCTTATAGATCATTCACTTCAGTAAGTACATGAGTCGCAATCCATGGCAGCAATAAGTGTGTCCCAGCCGTGTTGGGCATGTTCATCACTTTTAAATGTCCCCTGGAAACTGTTTCTGTTGTCATCTGTGGCACTTGTTTTTGTGTTTGGATGTTTTCTCTCCTTGCAGCATTTTTTGTGGATGCTGTGTATTGTTGAGCTCTCAGGGATGCAGTAGAACGTACTACATACTGTGATTCTCTGAGACTTGAAAGAAAGTGACATGTGAATGATTGAATTTATGTTTCTTGCAAAGCCAATGAATTTTAAAATGATACTTTTGAAAATTTGGAGTTGGACTTTTTTAAATAAGATAGAAAGAATCAGCTGAGAGGCCAAGTGTCTTACTTGATACATGTTTGTGCATGTATGCACCAGACTGTGTACTGTGTGTGCGAACCATTTTAAGCTGTTGCTGAATCCTTGCAGTCTTTTCAAATAGTAAAGGTGCTCTTGTTTCATGTTTTGTAGTAACCTAATGTTGTTTTATTGAATAATAAGAAACTAACAATAAAACAAGTGCAATGCCAGAGCAATGGTATTAAAAGTAGAAATATTTTCTTAAATATTTCTCCAGTAAAAGTAAATAAAAGCAAGTAAAATATTTTCAGACGTGTTAAAAATAGATTGATTTATTAGCTATATTATTCAGATAATATATGAATATAATTTAATATAATACAATAATATAATAAATAGATGCAACGGCAGTCTAAGTAAAATTTACAAACAATAATCAAGAAAAAGATCCTGATGTTCATGATGATGATGATTAATTAGTGTGTGACGTGTTCCTACAGGCCAGCAGTGGAGTGAAGCAGTGGAACAAAAGGTGGTTCGTCCTCACTGACAGATGTCTTTTCTACTACAAAGGTTTGTGCATATACTGCCTGAATATATGCTTCTATAATTTTCAGTTTATATAATTTGTCATGAAGAGCTGTCTTTTGGACATTATTTTTGGATGATGTGTTGCCAACATGAGGGTTAGTGACTTAATCTGACTCACTTAGCACATTGTCTCTGTATTATTATTATTTATTATTTAAACTTTGGTCAGTACATTAGAAATGCATCATTTGCATAGTTTCCACATGATGCCATATCACTCACGGTGGCCATATTGTTGACATTACAGCCAGGTGCACTACCAAGTTGGCAGCCAAGCTTGCGCCAAACTTTTGACATTGACTTTGACATTTGATGATAGTGGTGGTGTGCTTTCCTTTGTTCTCATTTCAGCTTTGATTCACAGGTTAGCTGTGGCACACTAAGCCTTGAGTCAGTTGTTATTCGTGTGAAGTCTGAAAGTTTGTTCAACTACATTTCATCAGTTTGGGTTGTTTATGGTGAACACTATTTCATTTCAAATAATGGCATAAGTCCAAGTATTGCCAATCTCCTCCTGCAATTGCCATTCAGATCTGTTGTGGAAGTGTGGGGATACTTCTGAATGAAATCACTACATATGCAAGATGGCGCTTTGTTAGGTGCAGTGTTAGGTCGCAGCCTGTTGCAATAGCTCCATCGTTTTCATTCGTTTTTGTTCATTTAGTGTGTCTTTTCCATTCTTTTTAAATTCTATTTCTTAACTGTGCTTTTGGTAACTGTGTCGCAATGTTTGCGCCCAGTTTTACAACTTTTTTTGGTGGCATCTCTGTTACTTTTTGCACTCTTTGAAACGGAGGAGCTGCACGGTGGTGTAGCAGACCTGCGTGCCTCACAGCAAGAAGGTCGCCAGTTCGATTCCCGAGTCGGGCCTTTCTGTATGAAGTTTGCATGTTCTTCCCATGCATGCGTGGGTTCTCTCCGGGTACTCCAGCTTCCTCCCACAGACCAAAAACATGCTCATTAGGTTAACTGGTGACTCTAAATTGCCCTTAGGTGTGAGTGTGAGCGTGAAAGGTTGTTTGTGTATATATGTTGCCCTGTGATCGACTGGCGACCGGTCCAGGGTGTACCCCGCCTCTCGCCCGTCGACAGCTGCGATAGGCTCCAGCCCCCCGCGACCCCGAAAGGGATAAGTGACATAGAAAATGAATGGATGGATGAAACGGAGGACCGTACATAGGGGAGTCGGGGCATTGTCACATGCAAGCAGCTGATCGCACTGTGTAAACCCAATCCAGAGAGAGGATTGTAGTCCTGGACAAGCTGAAGAGACGATGTTGGGCCTGCAGAGCCGGAGCCAAACAGAAGGCATGGAGATACAGGCCGACCATTCCGGTGATCATCATGGGGAATGTGAGGTTCTTAGCAAATAAGAAGGATGAGCTTTTTACACTGGTCAGGACTCAGTAGGAATACAGACAGTGCAATCTTATGGCCTTCACTGAGTTGTGGCTGTTGTGGTGTATTGGAACTGAAGCCCCAAGCCACACAGACCAAAAAATTCAAAAGGTTTAGCTATGCTCAATGATTCAGAAAAATCTTCTTATTGGTGTCATCAACAGGAGTCAGGGTTCTGGGTAGCAAAGGTTTTTTATGTCGACAAAAAAGGAGATCTCTTCAACATGCACACAAGGCACACCAGAAGAGCTCTGATCTAAAATGGCTTGAGCTCTGGCTTTTATACAGTTGGGACTGGTTGTCCACGCCTCTAGTCCATCCCCTAGGCGTTGTGTAAGTTTCTGATGTAATACACCAATTTCCCAGCAGATTACTTTTCTGGGAAGCACCTACAAAGGTAAATGTAGATGCTTTCCCCTTGCTGGGTCATCTCCGGGGCATGTCCTTTTCATTTTAGAATTTTCCTTAGACAAATTACACCAGTATTTTCTTTCTTTGGTCTAGTTTTCCAGTTGTGTCTAAGTTATCGCGAATTCCAGATACCATTATTTGTTGGCTGTTACTACATCTTTTTTTAAAAAAAGAATAATATTTTCATGTGAGTGCATTTAGGATTATATTAAGAGAACGGTGCAGTGACTAGGATAAAGTTGATAACAGTCATGATTATGGGTCATACATTTAGGCCACAGTGAGGTTACTAGAATAAAGTTCATAATACAATCATAGAAGAACACATGATTATGAGTCATAGGAAAGTCCCTGAAAACACACAGTCATAAAGACACATGATCATGAATCATAGAAAAATCCCTGAAAACCCCTGATCATGAGTCACAACTTCATGACCCTAATGTGTTTATTTAATTTTAACACGCAGCATGGCACAAAACAATGTTGCAAGACATTTTGTTCAGTACATCACTTATCTTAAAATTTATACCACACTGCATCCAGACGTCCCAGACCAGAATGTGGAGGCACCTGGCTTCAGCTGCATGCGGGTGGACAGAGATGTGACTCAGAGTGGTAAGAAGATGGGAAGAGGGATTGTGCTGTTTGTGAATGATAAGTGGCGTGATCCCGGACATCTTACCGTTAAGGAACGTTTCTGTAGCCCAGACATTGAGCTGCTAGCTGTGGGGATGCGGCCTTATTATTTGCCTCGGGAGTTTACATCCGCCATCATGATAACTGTTTACATCCATTCGAAGACTGATGGGGAAGCAATGCTTGACGTCATCCACTCCACCATAGTGGAGCAACAAACGCAGCAACCAAATGCATTTGTAAGCATTACTGGAGACTTAAACCACAATACTTTGGACAGAACTCTGCCAACATTCAACCAGTTTATTAACTGTCCCATTAGAGACAACGCCACGCTAGACCTACTGTATCCTCATGCAAAGGATGCATACAGTGAAACAGCCCTTCCCCCCTAGGCTGAGCTGATGACAGCCTGGTGCTGCTAAGACCTCGGTATGTCCCTCTTGTCCAGTGGCAGCCTGTGTCAACGAGAACAGTGAGGATGTGGACTCAGGAGGCTAATGAGTCATTGCAGGAATGCTTTGAGACAGCAGACCGGGATGTGTTGTGTGAGCCACATGGGGAAGACATCAAAAGCTTGACAGAGTTCATCAAATTCTGTTAACAGACCATACCGTCAACCCGGACTGTACACTACTACTACTACTACTACACTACTACTCCAACAACAAACCCTGGATCACCAGTGAACTGAAAAGTTCACCGGTGGACAAAAAGAACTTGGGAGTGTTCAACATGAGCTGAGGGAGAAGCTGAGGCAGAGCAGAGATGCCTACAGGAGGAAGCTGGAGGCCAAATTCCAGCAGAACAGAGTGAAGGATGTGTGGACAGGAATGAACGAGATCACGGGGCTCAGGGCAAAAGACAGACCAGCAGCCAGCAGCCTTGAGAGGGCCAAAGAACTGTACCTCCTCTTTAACAGGTTTAGCTCACAGCCAGGTGTGGCCCTACATTCCCCCACCCCTTCACATCTCACCACTATCCATAAAGCCTCCATAACCCCCCTCTACCCAAGCTTTCTCCCTCCAACCCTCAATCCACCCGGTGATCCCTCCTGTGGACCACAGCACCCCATCCACGGCATCCAGGGACCGAGTTCCTTCTTGTCACCGTTTGGTCAGGTGGTGATCTTCTTGCATGTTTTTAGTAGGGGTTTTTAAGGAGGATACCCTGGGTGAACACAGGAGAACACGCAAACTCCACACAGAAAGGCCCCCTTTTTCCTTGAGCAGCAGGCACCAAAGGCATGGTGGAGGACCCAGGAAACCCCCGGCGCCCACAGTGGGATTTGAACCGGGCCACTTGTGTCACCGTGCCACCCTGCATGAAGACATCCTGCATCCTCCTGTTCCAAAGAAGAAGTCTCCATCTGGCCCGAACGACTACCAACCCGTTGCCCATGCATCACTCATCACACGTGATGAAGGTGCTGGAGAGGCTGGTCCTGGCCTACCTCCGACTGCAGGTGAAATCATCACTAGACCCTCCACAGATCACCTACCAACTCTATCTGTGTGTGGATGACACCATCACACACCTGCTGCAGCGGGCTCATTCCCATCTGAATTGTAGCTCCTGGGTTAGAAGGCAAGGCAGATTTATTTGTATAGCACAATTCATACACCAGGCAATTCAAAGTACTTTACAGAGGCATAAAAATACATTAAAATCATACATGTCAAAGAAAGAAAGAAAGAAAGAAAGAAAGAAAGAAAGAAAGAAAGAAAGAAGAGAAGAGAAGAGAAGAGAAGAGAAGAGAAAATTAAAAACAGAAGACAATAATTTAGCATTTAGAATGATTAAAATCATTGAGCAGATATATTTACTTTAAGTAAAAGATGTAGCAAATAATAATGTTTTCAACCCTGATTTAAGTGAGCTGACAGTTGGTGCAGACCTCAGGTATGCAGGAAGAATGTTCCGCAGGTGAGGAGCATAATAACTGAAAGCTGCTTCACTTTGTTTGGTTCTCATTCTGGGAACACACAATAGACCTGTCCCTGATGACCTGAGCGGTCTGGATACTTCATGTGGGGTTAATAAATCTAGAATATATTATGGTCCTAGACTATTTCATGCTTTGTAGACCAACTGTAAGATTTTAAAGTCTATTCTTTGATTCACAGGAAGCCAATGTAGTGATCTGAGGACTGGTGTGATATGGTCCATTTTTCTGGTGTTTGTAAGGACTCATGCAGCAGCATTTTGAATCAGCTGTAGTTGCCTAATTGTTTTTTTTTTTTGTTTAGGCCAGTACAGACTCCATTACAATAGTCCAACCTACTGAAAATGAATGCATGAACAAGTTTTTCCATGTCTTCTTTGGACAGACATCCCTTAACTCTGGTTAGATTTTTAAGGTGGTAGTAGGCTGATTTGGTAATGAGCTTTAAATGGTTGTTAAAATTCAGGTCAGAATCAATAATTACACCAAGATTTCTGGCTTTATCTGTTGTTGTCAGTGACATGGAGTTAAGGTGAGCACTGATCTTTGATAAGTACAGTCTCAGTGCTGTGGTGTGGATGAAATCCAGACTGTAATGCATTAAAATGATTGTTCTGCATCATGAAAGCATGCGTTTGCTGAAAAACAACCCTTTCAATAATTTTTCCTAGAAAGGGAGGATTTGATATTGGCCTGTAGTTACTTATTACTGAAGCATCCAGATTAGTTTTTTTTTTTTTTTTTGGAGAGGTTTTATTACTGTAGTTTTCAAGGCCTGGGGAAACTGACTACACTGAAGAGAATTATTTATAATCTGCAACACATCTGGAGCTATGCAATGATGGCAGAGTATCAAGGCAGCATGTTGTGGATTTTAACTGTGATACAGTTTCTGTCAGCCTTGTATGATCTAGAAGGCTAAAATGTGCTAGATTAACTGGAGAACAAGAAGGCACAGATGGACTTATCATTTTGCCTGAGCTGAAGCTGCGCACTGTTGTCTTATCCTTGAAATTTTATCTGTAATAATGCTGCAAAATCATTGCATGACTTATTGGATAGCAGTTCAGGAGGGACTGATGCTGTGGGGTTTGTCAGTCTATCCACAACAGAAAACAAAGTGCGGGCATTATTACAGTTTCTGTTGATAATCTCTGAGAAGAATGCTTGCCTTGCCTTCTTTAGTTCATGGTTATAGGTGTGGAGACTGTTTTTGTAAATCTCATAGTGAACCTGGAGTTTGGTTTTTCACCACCTGTGCTCTGCCTTTCTGCAGACTCTTTTCTGGACTTTGACCAGTGTGGTGTTTCTCCAAGGTGCCTTTTCTCCTTCCTGACAAAGCTTTGGTCTTAATTGGGGCAGTCGAGTCAACAATAGTCATAACTTTGGAACTGAAACTATTTACAAGGTCATCAGTCGAAGATTAGGGCAGTGTTGGTGATGGTGTAAAAGACTGAGTGAAGACTGCACATGTTACGGTCGGAGACAAGGAAGGTCAGGACCCAAAAATGCAGAGATGAAAACCAATCAATTTATTTAACAAAGTAGCAACAGAAATCTCCTGAGAACAGGGAAAAAAGCTCACAAGCTGAAAAAACGAAAAATCACCACAACGGGGAGAAAACGGTATCAAAGACAAAGTAACAAAATAACACGAAAACACACGATCTGCCAGCCGCCGGTTCCGCTCCGTCGTTCTCCCCAACGCCGCCTTGGCCTCGTGCCAGACCCGCCGGACCCGGCGGGGGTGAGCCTGGACGGAGGGAACAGCCGCATCCGACTCCTGATTGGGAAACAGGGGAGGTTGGTAGCCCAAGGTGATCATGAAAGGGGACATGCCCGTGACCGAGCTGACCAGTGAATTATGGGCATATTCCATCCACGGGAGATGAGTGGACCAGGAAGACGGCAAGCGGCGCCCAGGGCCTGGCAGAATGCCTTCCAAACTTGCAAGATGAACTGGGGTCCGCGGGCAGAGACGATGTCCCATGGTATGCCGTGCAGCCGGAACACATGCTGAACCAGCAGATCAGCGGTTTCCAAGTTGGTGGGAAGTTTAGGGAGAGGGACAAAATGGACCGCCTTGGAGAAACGGTCTACGATAGTCAGAATGATGTCATTGCCTTCAGAGGGAGGAAGGCCAGTGACGAAATCTACAACTATGTGCGACCAAGGGCAGGAGGGGATGGGCAGGGGCAGCAGCAGTCCAGACGGCACCTGATGAGAGGATTTGCCGCGGGCGTAGTCAGTGCAGGCGGCGACAAAGGTTCAGACATCGGCTGCCATGGAGGGCCACCAAAAGCCTTGTCGGACCAAAGCCAGAGTCCTGTGCACTCCTGGATGACAGGCCACTCGGGAGGCGTGCCCCCACATGAGCACCGCTGACCTCGCAGAGGGGGGAACATAGAGCCGACCGGGAGGGCATCCGTCAGGCGTGGGATGGACCCGCTGAGCATCGCGGACCTCCTGCTCCACTTGCCACCGGACTGCTCCCACGACGCACTGAGGATGAAGAATGGTGTCAGTGTCGGAGTCCCCCTCCTCACGGGCAAACAGCCGGGAGAGAGCGTCAGGCTTCACATTCCGGGAGCCCGGGCTGTACGTGAGGGTGAAGTTGAATCTGCCCAGGAACAGCGCCCATCGCGCCTGGCGTGACTTCAGCCGTCAAGCAGAACGGAGGTAAGCCAAATTCTTATGGTCAGTCCACACCACAAAAGGATGAACCGCCCCCTCCAGCCAGTGACGCCACTCCTGCAAGGCCAAAACCACAGCCAGCAGCTCCCGATTGCCAACGTCATAGTTGCTTTCAGCTTGAGAGACGAGAGAAGAAAGCGCAGGGATGTAGCTTGTTGTCCGCAGGCAGGCGTTGGGAGAGGACGGCCCCGACTCCGGAATCCGAGGTATCAACCTTGACCACAAATTGCTGTCCAGGATCTGGGTGGATAAGAACTGGCACGTTAGTAAACATTTCCTTCAGTTTTACGAAGGCAGCATCAGCTTCATGTGACTAGGTGAAGGAGACTTTACAAGATGTTAACTGGGACAGAGGAGCCTCAGTTCTAATGAACTGTAAAAGTTAGCAAAACCCAGAAATCTTTGCAGCTGTTTGCGGGTGGAGGGGACGGGCCACTCCCTGACCGCCTTCACCTTGGAGGGATCAGCTCTGAGTTGCCCCTTCTCCACAATAAACCCTAGAAAACTCACAGACGACACATGAAATTCACATTTTTCTGCTTTAACAAATAACTTATTCTTCCAGAGTCTATTAAATACATCGCGCACATATTCCACATGTTCTTTAACGTCTCGAGAGAAAATCAGTATATCGTCCAAATATACAAAAACCACTCTATTTAACAAGTCACGTAGTACATCGTTAACCAGTGATTGAAAGACTGCGGGGGCGTTGGTTAACCCGAAAGGCATCACCAGGTACTCGAAGTGTCCCAGGTGTGTATTAAACGCCGTTTTCCACTTGTCCCCCTCCCATATGCGCACCAGGTGGTAAGCGTTGCAGAGATCCAACTTGGAGAATACAGTGGCTTGGTGCAGAGGACCGAAGGCAGAGTCTATGAGAGGGAGAGGATATTTGTTCATGACAGTTATGTCATTTAAACCAGTGTAGTCTATACAGGGGCGGAGTGATTTGTCTTTCTTTTCTACAAAAAAGAATCCCGCTCCGACAGGCGAGGATGATGGGCGGATGAGACCAGCGGCCAAGGACTCGTTTATATACTTCTCCATGGCCTCCCTCTCGGGTCTGGAGAGGTTGTACAGCCTAGCTGTTGGAAGAGGAGCTCCGGGGAGCAAGTCTATGGCGTAATCATAGGGACGATGAGGTGGAAGAGCTCAGGCTGCCTCTTTGCTGAAAACCTCCTTGAGGTCATGATACTCACGTGGAACGTTTTTTAAATCAATTTCCTCCGGTGGCTGGACAGGATGGGTGGTCCTGGCTGGAATGGTGGACTGCAGGCAGTGTGCGTGACAGTGGGTGCTCCAGTCGCGGATAGTGGCGGTGGACCAGTCGATGTGGGGATTATTTAATTTCAGCCACGGGATGCCCAGAATGACGGAGGTGAGTGGGGGGGAGATAACAAACAGTTCAATAATTTCATGATGATTCTTGGACAGAATGAGCTTGAGAGGGGCTGTTCTGTGAGTAACTATTTCCAGCAGTTTTCCATCAATAGCCAATACTTCCTTGGGAGTGTTTAATTCTACCACAGGAAGGTTGTTAGCTTTCACAAATTCACAGTCAATAAAGTTATCATCGGCCCCAGAATCCACTAGAAACTGGACTGGTAAATTTTGTCGGGGCCCGTGTATCATACCTGATACTTGGATCCGGGAAGCGGAGGATGAAGAGATTCGGCTCACCAGTGACCCCCATTCTACTGGCGAGCCTGCTCTTTTAACAGTTCAGGACAGCGTCTGAGGAAGTGACCGTCTTGGCCGCAGTAGATGCACAACCTGTTGTGAACCCGCCGCTGGCGCTCCGCCGTGGAAAGACGAGTCCTCCCCAACTGCATGGGCTCCTCGGCTGGACTGGGTTGAACTTCCGATGTCGGGTGCCCATCTCCTCGGGAGGAATCCCCAGGGGCGAGCTGGAAACTGGCAGATGGCAGGCGGTGGAACCTACTCTCTCCCTGCGTCTTTCCCTCAACCGATTGTCTAGGCTTATGGCCAGTTCGATCAAACTGTTCAGGGATGAGCTCTCATCTCGCACAGCCAGTTCATCTTTAATTTCACCCGCTAGTCCCTTAAAAAATACTGCCCGCAAGGCCGAGTCCCCCCCACCCACTCTCTGCGGCTAAAATACGAAAGGAAATAGCGTATTGTGAGACTGATTGATTTCCCTGCCAGAGATCAAGCAGTTGTCCTATGGCCTTTACTGGGTGATCAAAAACTCTCTTCATCTCGTCTGAGAAGAGAGAGAAATTGGTTGTTAACTCTGATCGTTGAGTAGAAATCGCTAAGGACCAAGCTGCAGCTTGTCCTGTCAAAAGGCTCATTACAAACGCTATTTTAACCTGGTGGGTGGAATAAGTGTGGGGTTGTTGGTTAAACACTAGAGAACACTGGTTCAGCAGGATCGGCTGCGGGAGATGGTGACGAAGAGCTCAAGGGAGGAGTCAGCCGGGCTCTGATGGTCACCAGCTGGCCACTCAGCTGATTAACATTGCTGGATAGCTGTTGCAAGTGTTCCATGACTTGGAGAAAGGTGGACTCATGTTGGCTGACAAGAGCCCCCTGGCTGGTAAGAGCCCTTTTCAGGTTTTCAGTCTCCGCTGGGTCCATGTGGCCGGACTATTCCGTTACGGTCGGAGACAAGGAAGGCCAGGACCCAAAAATGCAGAGATGAAAGCCAATTAATTTATTAAACAAAGTAGCAACAGAAATCTCCTGAGAACAGGGAAAAAAGCTCACAAGCTGAAAAAACGAAAAATCACCACAACGGGGAGAAAACGGTATCAAAGACAAAGTAACAAAATAACACGAAACACAAAACTCACCAGAAGAAGGCTGGGAGAAAAAACCACAAAATGCAAAACTAAGGGCGACTATGAAAAATCTCAGCACACTAGAGAAGCTGAAACAATAGTCCGGCACCAGAGTGAGGCACGAGGCAGCTTAAGAAGCCGAGTTGATTAGCAGATGTGGAACAGGTGCTCCTCCGGAGCCAGCCCCCCTAAACCATTGGCCCGCCCCTCTCTCCCGCTCCAACCTGCCGTGGGCATGAACACAAAGAGCAGAATCAGAAAACACACATAGTGACAAAACCACAACCATCACAGCACAGGTATTATCATTAATATAACGCTTTTCGATTACCTCTGTTCCACTTTTGTTAAGAATAGCAGGTGTGGCCATTTTAAATGACACACAGTAATGATCAGAAAGAGCAACATCCATCACCACAACCTCAGATATATTAAACCCTTTGGAGATAACCAAATCTAATATATGCCCTTTGCTATGTGTTGAATGTGTTACGTGTTGAGATAGGCCAAAATGATCCAGAATGTTTAAAAGTTCTTTAGCACATCCATCTTTGAGATTATCAACATGAATGTTGAAGTCACCCACTAACACAATCAATACAAACAACACAGTAGATTGGCAGACTCATCATAAAACTTTGCATTGTATTTTATTTTTGTAGATGGTTACAAAGACTGATCAACAGGGAGACTTTGATTGAATGGCAACATATTCAAAAGATTCAAACTGACCATAAGAGACTCTCTTGCATTGAATGCTATCATTAAACAAAATGGTGACTCAGCCTCCTCTCTTTTGCATTCTTACTTCACTTACAAAACTGAAATTCGGAGGGGCTGACTCATTGAGAGCTGCTGCGCCTGTCATGGGCTGTCTTTCCAATCAGTTTAAACACTCCCCAAAACTCCAGGACACAGATGAATAATTTTACATAATAATTATACATTAGCTTTCTTAGAAGTGCCTCACTAGTTGGCCCTTTGCATGCTTTGTTTCTTATAGTTGGACCAGAGTTGCGCAGTGTAGAGAGGCGTGATGTAGGATAATATATATATATATGTATTGCCTGCACTATTGCAAAATTGCACATACTGTCTATTATTTACATTTATTTGGCATCTGCAACTTGAACAATTTCTGCTTGATATATAGTTTATAGCTCCGGCTGACTCTCTCTCTTAGAAACTACTGTAAATACTTGTTTATGTACTTAGTTATGTAGGATTTTTTATAATATTATTATAATATTATAAAATATGTATTGTACATTATAATACATATTATACAACTATATATTTAGTTATGCTTAGTTACATTGTTAAACAATTGCTTCGCTATATTTCGTGTTTGTCTGTATGTTTAAATTGCTACTGCAACTGAACAATTTCCCAAATTGGGATCAGTAAAGAAACAGTCTAAGTCTAAGTCCACACCACTATTTAGATCAATGCACCTCGGTAATAACCAGATTCTTGTGTAATAAATTTTGTTATGCTGCAATATCTTCTTAAATAAATGACCACAGCTGACATTGTTGGAACTATATTCAGTATTGTTTTAAGAGTGCACGGTTTCTGTGCGTGCGTGCGTGCGTGCGTGCGTGCGTGCGTGCGTGCGTGCCTGCGTGCCTGCGTGCGTGCCTGCGTGCGGATGTGTGTTCACGTACTCATCAGAGGCATTTCTCACATTCAGATTAGTGGGCCACTGAGCAAACTTTTGGCCACAGCCTGGCTCTCATCTCATGGCTGTAGCTCTCCTGTTCTGCCATTTCCATTTCCATCACCAGAGATGAGACAAGCATTTAAAAAAAAAATAAAAAATCAGCTCAGCTTAGAGACAAAGTGATAAATTAAGAGACAGGAAGAAGAGATGTTGGTGAGGTAATGAAGAACAACAGAGGTGTTAGCCTTTGCCTTAATTTAGAAGTGTTTGGACTGCAGATACAGACCAGTGACAAGAGTTAGAAAAGAAAACAATTCATTATCAAAATGATCAACAAAAGGCATGCTCATAAGGAGTAGAAAAACTAACAAAAGGCACACTTGAACAAGTGGAACAAAGTAACTCAAAGCGCACTCACAGTGAGTGGAACTAACAAACAAAACACCACGAGGGAGGTTGAGGCAGAACAAAGGCTGGATGTGGCTTGTAGGCACTGAAAAGAAAGAAGCACACATGAGTGGCAAAAGGAAAAAGCCCCTTCCAAAATGAGCAACAATACAGAGAGCAATTGGCAACTGACTGGAGATACTCACTAGACACAGGCTCTGGAAACTCTTGGAAGAGATCAGGATAATTCGTCAACAAGCCATGCTGAGAGTCTTCCTTAAGTACTGAGCCCTAATCACGCTCATGCGCTCCAGGTACGCTGCTGGAGGGGTGGAGCCAGCCGAGTGAAGGGAAAGACCCAGCTGAGACAGGGGAACAGACAGACACATAACACTAAGGGAAAAGGGAGAAAGAGAACACTAGGAACAGGCAGGTTAGTGGATCCTTACAAGAAGATGTTTTTGATTGTCGTGTAAAGTGATTTTCCAGATGCGTATTATGATATCTGCAGATACAAAACCTGTCTATCCTTCACAGACATAGAGACATAATTAATGCATTGCATCATCTTGATTGCAACTCTCTGCTTTGCTCACTTAGCATTTTCTTCCAGTAATAACCTGCCCGCAGCCTGGCTTTCAACAGGCACCAGGAGAAGACACCTGATTACCCCTATTTTGGCATCATGACACTGGATTCCATTCAAATTTAAAACAGGTTCTACCAATGCTTATTTGTACATCATATAAAGCTGTTAATGGTTTTTCAACCACGCCTACAGCACACATTTCAGACTGCCAAACCTTTAACACCCAGAATTCACTCCTCTACAATATGCTCCTCCTTCAAAACTGCCTTAGAGATAACACTTTTGCTGTGCCTAAACTTTAAAGCTATCTGTCTGCAGTATCTATCTGCTTTGATACAATTTGTCAAATCAATTTGGAATCTTTAAATGGCTCAGTTTTACAATTTCTTACTTACACATATTGATTCCTTTGATTTACATTGATTTCAGTGGACAAAGGAATGGGAGAATAATAATAATAATTAAACACAGAGAATCTTCAAAGAAATTAAAAAAAATAACCTTGCTGTAATTTTGTTTCCTCCACAACACTGTTTTAACATAGATGAAAACAGTATAATTGAAATACTATGTTATTTACATTTGGCGTAGCTTACACCCCAAAAGAAGAGTAGCTAAATGATTAAAACTTGCGCTTAATCCCCACAGTGTTGTATGACAGGGGAGAATATTGTTGTAACCATTGTTTCCCCCAAAATACCTTTTGATTTTGAATTTCTTCTCCAGGGGCTGCACGGTGGCGCAGCAGGTAGTGCGCGTGCCTCACAGCAAGAAGGCTGCAGGTTCGATTCCCGGGTCGGGCCTTTCTGTGTGAAGTTTGCATGTTCTTCCTGTGCATGCGTGGGTTCTCTCTGGGCACTCCGGCTTCCTCCCACAGACCAAAAACATGCTCATTAGGTTGATTGGTGACTCTAAAATTGCCCCTAGGTGTGAGTGTGAGCGTGAATGGTTGTCTGTCTTGTATGTTGCCCTGCAATCGACTGGTGACCGGTCCAGGGTGTACCCCGCTTCTTGCCCGTTGACAGCTGGAATAGGCTCCAGCCCCCCACAAAGAGATAGTCGGGTATAGGCGATGGATGGTTTTCTTTGGGCACTCAGCAGTCTACTCATTTAGAATGGTTTAAACTTGTGTCAGTCCATAGCATGTTGAGCTGATATTCCATATTCCAGGACCCAATTCCAATATGGCTAATCCTAGACCATACCTGTCAACACTGCCATTTGAAAATTTTTGCAGCACCCCTTTGTGGGAAAAAACCCTATAACTAACCCTATATAGATATAGATATATAGATATAAATAAATCAACACACCAGTTGATTCTAGCTTGTTATATGTATTATTCATCAAGTGCACTTGACACTGAAACATTTGAGCCCTGTCTCCTAGAAATTACATTTCTGATTGGCAACAGAAAATATATTTTGAAGGAGATGTAATGCCAACTAAAATAAAATTTTGTATTAACATACTAAGGATGTTTTAGCTAACATACAACATTTTTCATTTGTTTTGCAAGTACACATTGTATTTTCCATGATTAGGTCACTAGACAATCCAAATCCATCTGCTGTGTTTTTCCCTGCCTGTAAAAATTCTGTGAATATAATGTCAACGTATAATGTCAACAGGAAACTTTTTGTGGCCTACAGTAAGTGTCCAGTTATGTGTGGCTCATGTCTCTGTTGTTAGTCCTGTTTGTCCTCTACCTCAGAGCTGATTGCATAACCTTATACAGGATTCCAGCAATAAATCTACATGCTGTGACAAGAGTAGAACACCCAACAAAACCGTCCCTTCTGGATTAACTGCCTGCACTATTTTCTTTCTTGCTGGGACAATTCTTTGTTTCTTTTGACTTCCTATCTCTGCAACTATGTTACAAAATAATCAAAAATAAGATTGTGATCATTTTACAAATTTGTAATTAAAAGCATGGTTTTATGTTTTTTTAAATATATATTCTTGTTTTCCTTATGTGCTGGAGGTTTCTCTCTTCATTCTGAACACGCTGTTTGGGTCCACCCCCACCGACCCATGTCTACCCAGCCCAGCTGTGTTTTTGGAAAAGAGGGCTTAGAGAGAGGGAGCAATGTGACAGTTCAATTTACCACTACGACCGCTATGCCACCAAGGACCTAGGGCCAAAAAATGGGCACAAGGGGAGGAGAAAAAGCACATTTGGGTTGTGTTTCACAGGGCTGTCTCTGCACCTCCAAGGCACAACTTGTGCTTGTTTAAACAAACATACAGGCCCTGTTGATGTTTTAGACCAGAGATGGGGAACCTTTTTCTTACCAAGGGCCATTAAAATTTTTCTTACATCCTTCAAGATGTAACATGTACATATATCACACTAACCTTTGTTGCAATGACTATTTCAGATATTTTTTTTTCTTTTACTTTGACTAGACTAAAATCTGATATAAATGGTAAATAGGAGGAGCTCCTTTTTCTGCTCATTATCAGTCTTTTCCTCTTTTTCAGTGCAGTTGATGCAAAGTGTCCTTCCTCTTCCAGAGAGACAAAACAAAACAAAACAAAACAAAAAAAACATTGTTTGGATGTCAGTTACCATGGCAATAGTGAATGCTTTTAAGTTTTGAAACATTCAGGTCAGCCCTGATTACTAAATTACAAGATCTTCAATAAAAGCTTGCTTAGGTGGTTGGGGTTGTTGCTTTGGTGTTTAAGAGAGGTCAGTGGAAACTTAATGGGTCTGACTCAGGAAAAATGTTATGAACAGTTGGGAGAGCTTGACGTGCAGTCAGTGAAAGGAATATTAAGGAGGATGATTGTACCATTATAGCACCCGCATATTGTCGCTGTCTGATGAAAAACAAGTATGTCCAAAAAGTAAGTGGACTTACATGGATTGTCATAAAGAAAAGCGGATTTAAAAATTTTTTTTTTTTTAATAATGACTTCCCAAGACGCACGGTTAGTTTAGAGCCTGAAATCACCTGTTCATATCCCACTAAACAATCGACAACAAGCTGTCCTATGTGTTTATCATATCACGCTGGCCTAATCAATGATTTGTCTATTATTTTACACATTAATCAGCAGAATCCACAGGCTAAAAGCTAATTTAATTAATTAAATAATTATCTGACGCTGACATGAGTCGATTAATCTGAGTCTGTTCAAGGAAATCAGAGTTTATTGTCTATGCTCTGCTCAAAACCAAATATTATTTAACCAAAACAATCATTTCGGACTCCTTGCATGATTGTTTTTTTGTTTGCTTGTTTTTGTTTTTGTTTTTTCTTGCACTGTACTACAAGAACATATCCTCTAGCAATAATGTGTCCACAGGTTACTGAGATGAAAGTAACTGTAAGGCTTTCCTTCAAAACAGAGAAATTTGTCTATATCTTATCAAACAGGTGGGTTGGGTCATCTCTAATCAACAGCATAACTGATGCTATGTGAGATAATACACTAGTGCTGCGCCACCATGCTGCCCCTTACAAACATCTTTATATTTATTTTTAATGTTATCAGGAACCACCAGGTTTCAATATTCCTTTATTATAGACAGAGATAATTGCCAATACTCTTCAATGGAACTTAATAACTGATTAATTATAAAAATCACAAATCTATTCAGTCAAATCAAATCAGTCAATCACAAAATTAAGTTAAAATGCAATTACACTCAATAATAAACAGAACTATAACCAGTTGTGTGATTTCAGTGGGTGATGGGCATCACTCATAGCCAAACCCATCATAGAAGGGATGGAAGTCCTTTAGCAAAACCTTCTTCAGTTGATGAAGAAGTGAATCTTGAAAAGATAAAGAAGAACACATTTAGTTTAGAGATCGCTTTGCTTGAGCTGACTTAATCCTGGTTTACTTACTCATTCTGGATTTATGGCCTAAAGTATGGCCTTTGTGTTTTCTTAATCTCTGAGTTTTCAAAGACACCCACAGAATCAAATAGCATAACACTTTGTGCAATACAGCATTAATTTAAATATTTTTTTGTTTAAGAAACCAAATGTAGATGTGTGAAGCACATTCAATTGTGTTTTTGTATCAAAGGTTCAATACAAACATGGTAAATAAAATGATATTAATACGTACCTAACTTCATTTTCAAACTAATATGGGACATAAGGAGAGTCTGCCTGTTCACTTCCAAGTGAATCCTGAAAAGATAAAAAGGAACACATTAAATACACTGAATGTAATGCTGACATAATGAATTGTTGCTCTGAGTTTGCATCCTTTCCTGTGTCTGACTTAACCCTTGTTTTCCATATACCTTCCTATCATATTTCACTTTCACCAAAGCACAAAGCTCTTCCATAGAGAAAGACATATCTATCCTGTAACACAGAAAGCAGTCAATGCAACTTCAGGAGAAAGAGAGAGAAATAAGCTTAGATACTATAATGATTTTGAACTGGCAGTACATGGAAGAGAATGTGCACAAGCCATTCATGCTGAAAACAGAAAAGTGGAGATATGTGGTTTTCATTGGACAGTAATGATATGCAGCGTTAAAAAAGAAAGCTCAATGCTAACATTCAATAAGACCTTTTTGATCTGTAAATTCAGAAGGCCCAGTGGTCAATAATCCCAAACCTAAAAACCACCTCAAGATCAATTCTGCATAATTTCCAGAGATATTAGGACAATTAGTAGCAGTAGTACTGGTAGTATACATTTTATTTAATGGCACATTTCATGGCACTCAAGATCACCTTACATCAGAAAAGATCAGCAATAAAAAAACATACAGTCAACAAGAACAAGCCACAAATAAAATGGCAGCACATTCAGTAATATGGCCCACCAGCAGGCGTCCTATTGCTTAATAGCTTACCCATTGGATTGCACAACTGCTCTGTTTAAGTTCACTTAACTGGAAAGCTTTTTGTGAATTGATTGACTTAAACAATTTCAAGACACAGTCTCAACAGCAGGTACAGTGAACACAAACATCAAACAAACAAACAAACAATGAGGAAATTAAGGCAACTCAACTATGAAGTCTCATGGTTGGTCCATGATCCATAATAGTACAACAAAAACTGTATTGTGACATTAGCAAAGGTCTAGCTGATCCAGTCCAGTAAATTTAGTCCAAAACACATGATTATGTCTATAGATATAAAATAATCCAGTGTATGTGCAAAATCCTCTGTGTTTTCCCTGTTGTAACTCTAATTTTCCCACTCACAAAGACACTAGCTTGGATCGAAAATGGCTGTTGAACTCATTGGGAGCCCCCATTTTGTGTCTACCTTTTACCAAAGGCACCAGTGTTCCACAGTTACAGGAGCAACCACTCTCATTTCCACTGTGGAGAGATCCAGCCATTGGTCCGTCCATTCGTGTGTAAAATCATGAAAATCTGAGAGTTTACAGTTATTCACAGGATATAATGCCAAAAACTGATGGGTAAGAATTTAGGTGGCACGGTGGAAACACTGTCACCTCACAGCTAGAAGGTCCTGGGGGTATGTACTTCACCATGCCTTTGGTGCCTGCTGCTCGAGGAAAAAAGGGCCTTTCTGTGTGGAGTTTGCATGTTCTCCCCGTGTTCACCTGGGGTATCGTCCATAAAAATACCCCCACTAAAAACATGCAAGAAGATCACCACCTGACCAATGGTAACGACAATGGAACTGGTCCCTGGGCGCCGGTCGACTGGCAGCCCACCGCTCCTGGTCTGCTGGATGGGTGGGTCAAAAGTGGAGAAAGAATTTCACATATGCATGGCGTGTGCAGTTTCCCCCTAACGCTACATGTTGTGTGTAAAAAAAACTGTGACGAATAAAGGGGAAATCTTAATCTTAAAGAATTATCTTAGGAGGACAGCAAAATGCTGGCTCTTGACTTGGCAGCAGAGGCGATGTTTCTAGAAGTAAAAGACTGCTCTAGATGAGTAAGTACCCACATTATGTAACTTATATATGACTATGTATTTCAATGTATATATTCAACTATATATTACTATATATTTTTTGACATAAATAAACTTTAATGTGAATTACGAAGACGCACTCTGTAGACTGCCTCCTCATCTTTAGGGAAGTGTGTGTGTGTGTGTGTGTGTGTGTGTGTGTGTGTGTGTGTGTGTGTGTGTGTGTGTGTGAGCTGCTCTCATGTGAGGCTGTAAACAAAAGGTACATCACATAAAAGATGGAAAAGTTTAGTGAATAACTGTAATTTCTTTATTTTCACACGGGAAAAGCAAAGGCAGAGGCAGTAATTTGTAAATACATTTTACAAATTTGTAAATAAAGCTTGAAAGTTTGTAAATGTAATGTAAATACACTGCTCAAAAAAAGGAACACTCAAATCACACATCGGATCATGATGAATAAATTATTCAAGTTCAAAATCCTTACTGATGTACATTGTATAATTTGTTGAGAACAAACTGATGTCATGGAAAGCAAAATCAGTCAATGGAAAGCAAAATCATCAACCCAGGCAGGATTCAAAATCACACCAAAACTTACATGAATTTCATCAAAGCAACTCATAATGTGACTCAGTAGTGTGTATGGCTCCCGTGTGCCTGTATGCACTCCCGACCACATCTGAGCATGCTCCTGATGAGTCGACGGATGGTGTCCTGTGGGATCTCCTCCCAGACCTGGATCAGGGCATCAGTGAACTCCTGGGCAGTCTGTGTCAGTACTTGCACTGCATGAAAAACCACATTTACGACCAGTAAACCCCTGTGAAGTTCGCTGATTATCGGCAATTTACGGCCAGTTTTCCGGGAAGTTCGCCTGCTCCGAATATCGTTGGAAATGGACCCTCTGTCAGCGGGAGCGTGGTTATTCGCACCAACGTTGATCTACTCGGGCTGGCCTGCTGGCTTCACAAACAACCATTGGATGATTCCACAGGCATACATGCTCATTAGGTTAATTGCTTACTCTAAAATTGCCCCTAGGTGTGAGTGTGAGTGTGAATGGTTGTTTGTCTTGTGTGTTGCCCTGCGATCGACTGGCGACCGGTCCAGGGTGTACCCCGCCTCTCGCCCATTGACCGCTGGGATAGGCTCCAGCCCCCCCGCAACCCCGAAAGGGATAGGCGGTATAGAAAATGGATGGATATATATAATATTTACATTTATTTGACTATCCACCTTCTGAAAACTACACTACCACACAGTAGAACACAAAGAACACAGTTCACAGAAAGTCTTTAATGAAATCGCGGCAAACACACATCAACAAAGATCAATCAAATAAAATCAGTGACTACTGGGGAAAAAAAGCAAGGAAATGTGCAGAGGGGTTCACTGATAAGAGTCTTTGGGTTGGGCCATGCCGCTGTTCATTGGTGCATGAATAAAAGAGTCTAAGGCCTCTGGAAATGCTTCTTTGCTGCCTCTGGGTCATACTGAGTTGGCGCCTGTCACTTTGAAGGGGACTCAATGCGAAGCCTCTTGCGGTGTGTCGCCACATACTTTGGGTCACTCTCCAGCCGATCTTGCAGTGTCTGGCAGAGTTTGGAGAGCTAGGACACTCCTTCTTGCTTCCAGCAGCTGTAAATACAGATATTAATATAATATTAGTACTGCTAAGAAACAATGACACATGATAACATATGTGACCATGTTTGTTAAAAACAATGGAGCTAATAAAATATAGCTAAATAAAGCGGCATTCATGTCACTCTTACCCGCTTCCTTCTCTGTCTGCTGCGAGCTGAAATCTTCACAGCTGCTGCCTGAACTAAAGAGCTGCCTGAAACTCCTCCACACCATCTCATAATATGTCTTACAGGCCGCTGGAAGAAAATTTATATTGGTTTGAAATAATTAAGACAGGCTTCAGTTGTGGGACGAGTTCAGTCTGTAAAACACAAAAAGTACAAACAGGTCATGCAACGTTTACATTTACTTACATTCTGCAGAATATTTCCTGTGTATTTTATTAACTTACCCCTGCTCAGGTTCATATCGCCTGTCGTTTCCGTCACTATTGTGCAGACATCACACCTTTTCCTTTGAAATACAAAATACATTGTCATGTTAAATGTAACGTGAACGGTTACCAAATGTTCGGAACGTAGTGCAATAAGAATAATAAAGGTTTGGCACCCTAAAAACTGCACAATGTAGTATTAAATAGTAACGTTATTTACTGCAACTTACGCACCCGTCTCTTCGTCTCCACAGCTGCAGTTCGGTCGGGGCTGCTCCTCCAGAGCGAACAGTCTGGCTTTTATCACGGTCATTCTCCTCGTCAATTGCGCGATCAGCTGCGTTAGCAGCCGAGACTATCCATTGAAGGCGCTCAGCAGTTTCTTCTCTAAATTGTTTGGACTTTCTGGATATGGTCGCTCCGCAGCCAGGCCGTCCGCTCATCGCAGAGGAGTGCCTCCTGGGGTGAACTGAAGACGATGTCCGGCCATTGCATGAAGAGAGTTAAAGTTTAGCAGGACCCGAAACGTAACTTTTCTGATCCAAACTCCAATCGCGTTCACAGATGCACCAAGGTCGTTTTCTGCCTACGTCATTGCGTCAGAGGAGGCGTCCAATCATATGCAAGGTCGCGTTCTTGGAATTTCTCACAAGACAATTTTTGTTGCGTAGAAAGAAAAACATGCTGTGATTTTGCTAGGTATTTTGATTTTCACAATTTGATTTAGCGGATTTAAGTGGAAAATGAAAGGCTTTTGAGAGTCAGGACAGTTTTCCTGTATGTAACTGTAGTGTGTACTACCTTAATTTGATGTTGCATTCATTGATAAAATGACGGGGCACCACCTTCCTCAGCTAAGAAGGACTGCAGCAATTAACTGCTATAACACTGATAAAATACTAACGAATGAACTAACAGTAAACCAGTCTGATAATCTGAAGCGTAAACTCTGGATACAGGGATCGTATATACTCAGCTCAAAAGGACACCGTCTAACCAGGACTTAAATAAAAATCTAATTTATTAAGCAGAATTATGGATAATGAATGATATATCATGAATGGTACGACAGAAGATATGAGGTGATATGACAGAACACAAAAGAAACTTATGGCAACACAATGGTAAAACAAGTTTGGCGATAGTGAGAAGAAGTTGTAAGGGGATAATAGGGACGCGAACGTAAAGTTAAGGGATTAAACGAGCAGTTGAGAGAATTTGGATAAATTAGCAGTATCTTAACCTCACGGACCAACTCTTATTCAAACCCGCTGAGCATGCCTACTTGACTGATGTCGTCCCGGTGTGTTCTGCTCCGAACTAACTCGAAGATGCCCAGATGGTCGTCCGTGGCTCGATCTGCTCAGTGGTCTGGTGAAGGCCAAGCGCACCAAGGTGACAAGCTGTTGTTGGACGGTGATGTCTCTGGAACTGGTTCTGAGGTGTCGGTTACAGATGAGGGACGGATCCAGATGGTTGTTAGTCGGACCAAGGATCAACAGCTGGCTGCAGGGTTTTGGTTCGGTTGAGTCCGTGAAGAATTATTTTAGACTGATAGTAACAAAATTGATAGTCTCTTCGATGGCTGATCGAAAAGGGTCTACAAAATTATTATTATATGACTAAAATTTACAGACTAAAACAAAACGTGTGGCTTAGAAAAATGAAAGTTTACGGCAAACTATAGAAACACGTCTTCGGAAGATAACTTACGCTACTTGGTTTGGCTTTTGCGTAGCTCGAAGACGGGAAAAACTTAAAGAGCAAAAACAACTGTGCAAAACTTAAGACAAAGAACTAAAAGACAAAACTAAACGTAACATAACATAACCTAAAACAAACTGAGTAACGCGCACTAAACTAGAACATAACTTGACAAGACAGAGTAACGCGCACTAGGTAACGCGCACTGAATTCATGCTGCGGCTGCAGACATTTAAATCTCGCTCCAGGGGTGTGTCTAATGGGCAGGCCGTCGAACATGTGAGACGCTTTGTGACGCGCAATCGAATCGCCTCAAGGAGCTGAACTAATCAATGATTCATACGAGGGGCTCATCTGCTTCTCACTATGGTCAATCACACATAATTTCAATGACAAAATTTTCATTGACATTCCAACATTGTTCACAACATGCATTAGGCAATTCCTATGATTGTATGACAACATTAAAGATAATCATGGTAACAATTTCATCCTAATATGTATGATGAGTCACGGTATAACTAACACAAAAATAAAGATAAAGAAATAAAGAAAGGCAGACTATATTTGCCAAAATGATTATCAGGATTACGGTTACTTATCGATAAATGTGTCAAGTCAAGCATATTCAATCTGACGGTTAGGAACCTCTGGATGGCAGTATGGTTTTGTGGTGACAATTCAGACAAACTTTATAAAACAGTTAAAATCACAACTTTGCCATACTTCAGGTTAGAGATACTGGGAAAACACCAATATTATGCGTACAATGAGTCCTGTAGGGTGAAAACATCAAAAGTTAAGTTTAACATAGAAGTTTGGTTATCCTGGAGTATTGAGAAAAAGCACACAGCCTATGCCAGAAGTTGCTTTGGGAAGGTCCAATTTACAACCCATCAGCATTATCTGATTTTTGGAGGTTCCTCTGGAGCCTGGCATTTGTCTCTCCAGACGGTTTTATTGTCTTGATCTCTCTTGGGGCTATCAGGAGAGAATTAGCATTGCCATGAGAAACATAGTGAGGAGAAGGTGAGGAGAAGGCCACCTTTGATGTTGAGGTGTTTGTGTCCCTGGCTTCCCTGAAAAGAAAACATGGAGGAGATGTCTTTTGTCCAGACATCTTGTCTCTGAAATTAACACCTTCCCTGTAAACAGTTCAAATGGTCAATAGTTCTTGAAAGTTGGGATGCTTTACAACTCCATTTCTCCTGAAGGAATGCAGAGAGGGTAAGAGAAGGTCAGTTAGAGACTAGTTCTGCTACATAACGTATAAAATTATTTAAACACACTTTTAAATCCTCTTTGTCTGTATTCTGTAGGCACAGAACACACACACACACACACACACACACACACACACACACACACACACACACACACACACACACACACACATTCTAATTTGAATTTGTATAGCTTGCAGCATTGCATTTGCATTTTAACACCTCACGGTCACAGGCTAAGAGAGAACTTCCACTGCAATTTACAGTGACAATAATCGATGGAAATGTTACTTTTTATGCAGTGTTGGCGGCTTCAGATGCACCGATATATGATGTGCCAGGGGTGCTCAATTGGATTTAGGTTGGAGGAATGTGAACGCCAGTCAGTGGCATCAATGCCTTCGTCGCCCAAGAACTGCCTATACATTCTGGCTACATAAGGCCAGGCATTGTCCTGCACCAGAAGGCCCACTGAACCAGTGCAAGCTCCAAAAACTGCTCAGAGGATTTCATCCTGGGACCTAACGGCAGTCATGGTTACCACTAGCTATGACATGGAGGTCTGTGCGACCCTCCAAGGATATGCCTCCAAAGACCATCACTGACCCACTGCCAAACTGGTCATGCTGGGTGATATTACAGGCAGCATAACGTTCAACACAGCGTCTCCAGACTCTTTGACGCCCATCATATGTCCTCAGTGTGAACCTGCTCTCATCTGTGAAGAGAGCAGGGTGCCAGTGGTGGACCTGCCAATTCTGTTGTTCTCTAGCAAATGCCAATTGAACTGCATGGTGCTGGGCTGTGAGCACAGGTGCCACTACAGGATGTCAGGCCCTCACGTCACCCTTATGGAGTCTGTTTCTGGCAGTTTTGTCAGAAATGTGCACATCAGTATCCTGCTGTAGGTTATTTTGTAGGGCTCTGGCAGTGCTTCTCCTGTTCCTCACCAGACAAAGGAACAGATACCAGTCCTGTAGGGTTGATGCCTTTCTACAGTCCTGGCCACCTCTCCTTGTGTAACAGGCGGTCTCCTGGTATCTTGAGGCTGTGCTGGGAGACACAGCAAACACTCTTTCAACCGCACTTATGGATGTGCCATCCTGGAGGAGCTGGAATACCTGTACAACTTGACCCAAAACTGGAGAAGATTCAGTCAGGAAGGATAAGAGGAGAGCAATTGTCTGTTGTTGCCACATGCAAACCCATTGTCTTTTGGGGGGTTATATAGCTTTTGCCTCTCCATTGCACCTGTTGTAACTTTCATTTGCACCAAAGCAGGTGGAACTGAGTTACAATCACTTGTGCTTCCTAAATGGACAGATTGATATCGAAGTTTAACTGACTTGGTGTTGTGCTATGATGATTAAGTGTCCCTTTAATCTCTTTGAGCAGTGAATTTTGTTGTGTTTTGCTTTTTATATTAACAGCTTTTCCACCAAAACACTTGTTTTGACCCTTTTAATGCACAAAGTTTAGTTTCAGAAACAGAAAAAAATGCACAAATGGGTTTATGCTTGTGTTACTCTGTGACAGGAAGATGGATAGTAAATCTGGGTGTGGGATGAGATACCTCTAAGTATCACCTTTCATTTGAGCCCAAAATTATGATTGTGTGTTGAAGCGTTTCAGAGTAATAGCCGTTTTATTCTAGGTTTATGACCATGGTTACCAAGGGTCCTTTGGAGTCACCAAATGGCCAGTTTTGTAGAGCACCTCGACATATTGTTGGAAAAACGTATGTAAAATATTCATTTTCTGTGATATTGTCAAATTTGAAATGGGACTAGGTAAAATTTCATGCTATGATCCCATTGTGTTTTTAAGCTAAGAAGCCCCAGCCACAGTCATCTGCAGGTATTTATTTGCAAAACAAAAATATTCAGGTGGAAATAAAAACCTTAAAGTTCAGTGAGTTCAAACTCCTGTTAATCAGTTGCATTTATAGTGACTGCTGGGGATAAAGCTTCAGAGTTTTACCTTCCGAAATGACCAAAAACTGCATGTACTCGAAATGCTTCAAGAGCAGCTTTCAATTGACGTGCTTGGATAGTTGTCTTTATGCATATTTTGCTGGAATGGCAATATGTTAAGAGTAAGTCATCAATAAGCAACAGAGCATAGTTCAGTAAGTGAGTTAGAGGACAATATTCCAATAAAAATAGATGTGATTGATGCAGTTAAAATCAGTAAACTATTTTGAAGAGGTTGGTTTTAAGAGTTTTGAATTCTGTAATGGAGTCCAGCATGCGAATGATACCTGTCAATACTGCGATTTCAATTCAATTTAATTCAATTTTATTTGTATAGCGCCAAATCACAACAGAAGTTGTTTCAGGACACTTTCCATATAGAGCTGGTACAGACCAAGCTCTTTTATCTACAGAGAACCAACAATTCCCCCATGCGCAAAGAAAGTTGCGTGTTCTTCACGATTGGCGAAACGGCGGCCTGTGCCGCCCCATCGCCGAGGCCCTACCCGTTCCCCAGCCGCCCAGCTGGTTGGATTTTGCCCACTTTCTCTATTTTTGCCGAATTTCCACTCGCCCACTGGGAAAGACACCTCCGGGGGAGGGGGGGGGCGGGCTTTGGTTCCTCCTGCCAAATTAGCCATGCGGTTGGTAAACACGGTGCCCTTTCGCCTCTCCTCCTGTCTGCAGGTTCTTGGTTGTAATTTAGTTGACTGACTGAACGCAAATAAACACACGTGCAAACGAATGAACAATGAATGAGTGAATGTATGAACGAACGAACAAACGAATGAATGGATGACTTTTTTTTGGTTCTAAAAAGCTTTTAATCACAATGACTGACTTTTCTGTTTTAAAAAGGCTTTTTAAACATTCACACATTTTTAACAAACATGCAAACATTGTAAACAAACATCCCAGCTCTTTAAACATTCAAACATGTTAAACAAACATTTTAAAACATTCAAACATCTTTAGTTCCACATAACACACACACAACACACACACACAGTCACTCCTTCTTCTCGTCCTCTTTCTCCTCCTCATCCTCCTGTTTTTGTCTCTTCTCTGCCAGCCACAGATCAATGCTCTTACCCTCGTAGAGAGCACAAAAGCTCTCCTTTGTGTGAGGACCTCTGAGCTGGCTGTGGCCATAGTCCTTTTGTGATGGCTGACCACAGCACTGGCAGATCCTCAACTTGTGAGGCTTCCGCTTTTTTGGCTTCTCCCCTCTGCCACCCTCCTCCTCCTCCTCCTGATGCTTCCTCTTCATCCTCCACACGGTCGTTCGAGGTATGGTGACCTCTTTGGGCCTGCGTTCCTCCAGCCACTGGTGCGCTGTTCATCCAGCGGGCCCATCCTCCAGGGAATAGAGAAACTGTCCTTTGCCCGCTGTCCAGATGCCTGGGCTCGCCGCAGATGTCGCAGGGGGCCCCGGGCTTCCCCTGCACGCTGCCCTGTGCCTTGGACAGACCGTGCACCTGGTCGGTCCTTTGGACGCACTGGAGGTGGTGGCCGAAGTGGAGGCAGAGGTGGTAGTGGAAATGGAGGAGGGCAGCGGTTCAGATTTGATCTCCTTCTCCAGGTGCCTAATTTTGGCCTTTGCCTTTTCGTGCTCCATTCTGCACAGAAAGAAAGCGACACAGGCAAAAATCAACTCTCAATTTCAGACAGAGTGTACAGTAAAATACAGCACAGTGACACTGAGAGAAAGTCAGGCATCAAACACTAACTTTAGAAAAGATGCTGTTGTTTGTGCTGCAGATGTCTGTGAGGCAGAGACGGTAGTGGAAATGGAGGAGGGCAGCAGTTCAGATTTGACTTCCTTCTCCAGGTGCCTAGTTTTGGCCTTTGCCTTTTTGTGGTCCACCCTGCACAACTTTAAAAAAGGTGCTGTTGTTCATGCTGCAGATGTCTGTGAGGCAGAGACGGTAGTGGAAATGGAGAAGGGCAGAGGTTCAGATTTGATCTCCATCTCCAGCTGCCCGCTTTCGGCCTTCACCTCACTGTGCTCCATCCTACACAGAAAGCAACACAAGCAAAAATCAACTCTCAGTTTCAGACAAAGTGTACAGTAAAACATAGTCCTTTAGTGACACTGAGAGAAAGTCGGGCATCAAACACTAACTTTAGAAAAGATGCTGTTGTTTGTGCTGAGGCAGAGGTGGTAGTGGAAATGGAGAAGGGCAGAGGTTCAGATTTGACCTCTGTCTCCAGCTGCTCGCTTTTGGCCTTCACCTCGCTGTGCTCCATCCTGCACAGAAAGACAGACAGACAGACAGAAAAAGAAAGAAAGAAAGAAAGAAAGAAAGAAAGAAAGAAAGAAAGAAAGAAAGAAAGAAAGAAAGAAAGCGACACAAGCAAAAATCAACTCTCAGTTTCAGAGTGTACAGTAAAACATAGTCCTTTAGTGACACTGAGAGAGAAAGTCAGGCATCAAACACTAACCTGAGAAAAGGTGCTGTTGGTTGTGCTGTCTCTGTGACAATGAAGAAGTCCAGACATCAGGCTGCTTCTTTATAGCAGATGTCCGGGCAGTCTTCCAGAACAATTGTGATCTCTCACCTATCAACCAGCATTCCTTCGACACCTATCACCATTGTTTCTCCGCATTTTGTCTCTGGGTGGGAGGGGGCTGTCAGCAGGCAGACAGACAGGCAGGCAGGCAGGCAGGCAGGCAGGCAGGCAGGCAGGCAGGCAGGCAGGCAGGCAGGCAGGCAGACACACACACACACACACACACATACACACATACACACAGACAGATACATGCACACACACACACACACACACACACACACACACACACACACACACACACACACACACACACACACACACACACACACACACACCTGAGCTGAACACACTTGTGTATGATATCATTTTGTTTTTTTCAGGATCAGAAAAAGAGCTTTTGGACTTTCATGTCTATTTGAACAGTCTAAATGAAAATCTTAAGTTGAGTTTGGAATATGATCAACAAGTTATTAATTTTCTGGACTTACGTATCTCAAAGGATGACCAGGGATATTTACATACCTCCATCTTCAGAAAAGCAACTGACCGTAATACCTTATTACATGCAGACAGCTTTCATCCTCCATGGCTTATTGAGAATATCCCTTATGGACAATTTCAGAGACTAAGATGCATATGTGATTCTGAACAGGATTTCCACATTCAATCCATGGATATGCAGCAACGTTTTAAACGAGAGGGTACAAACCCCAGACTCTCACTCAGGCTCATAGTAGAGCTCTGTCACTTGAAAGGAGGGAACTGCTCAATCCTAAATCAAAACAAGAGCAAACTCACAAACCTTACTTTGTTACACACCATAGCAGAGAGGCTCTTCAGATCAAGCAGATCATAAAGAGAAATTGGGACATCATTGAGAGTGATCATTCTTTACAGGAGATATTCACTGAACCCCTGGGGGTCAGCTTTAGAAGGGCCCCAACAATTAAGGATAAACTGGTTAGGAGCTATCTCCCTGCTCCTAAACTGGACACATGGCTTCGTCGACCCAAAGGAAATTTCTGCTGTGGTAATTGCAACTACTGTGAAAACATGATGAAAACAGACACCTTTAGAGATGTGTTCAGTAACAAAACCTATCCGATCACTAGTTTCATAAACTGTAATACCACCCATGTTGTGTACCGACTTGAGTGTACTTGTGGCTGCTTCTATGTAGGCCTCACCAAAAGGAGGCTGAGGGACAGAGTGGCTGAACACAGGTATGCTATTCGCAGTGGAAACATGAATTATCCAATGGCTAAACACTACAAGGAGGCCAAACATGGAAGTGATGCAACTCTAAGAGTGTCAGGTATTGAGGCCATCAGCTTTGATGCCAGGGGTGGGGACAAAATCAAACGCCTTAAACAAAGGGAGGCATACTGGATTTATGCCCTTAAAGGCACCAGTTACCCTGGCCTCAATGAAGACTTTGATCTCACATCTTTCTTGTAGTCATTGCTTCAGTCCTATTGTATAGATGTGCTTTTTCCTTTAAGGATTAGATATTCTCAACATTTTTTCTAAATGTGCTATGAAGTGGTTTCCTCAGTTTTACTACTTTTTTTTACTACTTTCGCAACTTCTCATTATCTCTGCCATAATGTCTTCACTAAGGCTAAATGCTGTACTTTAATGTTTGATTCCTAGTGTGGATTTTATCCTCCTCTGTCTACACCACCCCTAACAGGGTTTATGTTGTTTCAGGGATCTTGTTCTTATATTTATTTTTTCATATTTCTCTCTATGTGTTCGCTGTTTGGTGCCTCTAGAGGCTAGAGAGAAAAAATGTTGCATATGGGAGGATCTCATGTTTGTACTTCCTGTCTTGTATTCACTGAGTACTGCCCCTACAGGTCAGAACAAACTTTGCATGTTTCACTCTTGCTCACCTGTGCACATTTGTAGTAATTGCAACCATGATTACTCTGTTTGTCTTTGTGTCACTGCACCCTGAAGAAGGCGCAAGCCGATACGCGTTGGTGTAATTGTAATGAATGTAGCCCATTAAATTAAAGGCCTTTCACATTTTTCAAACCCACTTGAGTGCCTGGAAGTAACAGAAGAAAACCAAATCAAACAACAACAACAACAACAACAACAAAATAGCTCACCTGAGGCCTGTACCATAAAGCTTGACCTAGCCGGGCTTCCTCTTACTTATCGGGCTTCACTTAACGAGACATCCGCCCTCCGGATTTTCGGTACCATAAAGCCGGCTATCAACTCACTAATTCAATTCAGGCTTGTCCAATCTAGATCTGTGCGCGCTCACATAAAAAGGGCGGAGTTTGCTGCATGCGACCAATCGCAAACATGGAAAAATCAGCCCGAGCCGCATATTTCACTACGGAGGAGCAAACAATAATAATTAATAAATACGAGGAATACAAATCAATAATCCAGGCAAAAAGCAACACAGTTGCAGCTGCCAAACGGCGCAAGGATTGCTGGCAAAAAATCGCCGACTGTGTCAATGTGTAAGTTAGTGTCATTATAATATTACTTCCCCACTATGACTGCACTTGTATATCTGACTACAGTAACATTTGTGTGTTCCATAAATGTATGTGTGTATGAAATTTTTCATTATGGCATGTGATTGTAGCCTTATTATTTCAGATGCAGCCCGAGTGGAGCAAAGAGAACATGGGAGCAAATCAAACATAAGCATAAAAATATACTTCAAAGTGGTCAGTACGCTTACTATATCTTATACATGTAGCATATGTATATGTAGGCCTACATGTTGGAGGCTATATACAATACAATATACAATGGCAAACATCCCAGGGCTTAGTCTACATTATGCAAATTACACATCAACCTTGCTTACCTGCAATGTCATAAAAGCCCTCTTTGATGCATTGCATGGGCAGGTGGCCGGGAAACACCACGAATGCATCGACAAGCTCAGTCAGGGACCCCGCGACTTTATGAATAGCTCTACATACTGTGTTTTTCCCGAGGTTTTCGGCATCGCCAACAGAATACATAAAAGTACCTATGAATGAATCAATCAATCAATCCATGATTTACTTAAACAAATAATTGATTAATGGCATTTTATCTGTGGCTTGCTTGTAACCCATCCAACGAGGGATTTAAGGACATTATAATAATTACAAACATCACTAAGAAATATATTACCTGTGGCAAAAAACCTCAGTGCAATGCACACTGTCTGCGGGACTGTCAGCGCATGGTTGCGGTGCGTTACATTACTGATGTAAGGCTCCAGCAGCTGACAGATGTATTGTAACCCCTCTCCCGAAAACCTGTACCTTTCGTACAGTGATTGTTCAGACAATTCGAACGGATTACAGCGATCTCTAAATAGTGCTCTTTGCACAAGCTGTGCACCAAGATCCACCGGGTTCTCATCAAACGGACAGGCCATTTTCCAAGAGAACTGATTGGTCAGTAGGTGGGGCTTTTATACCTGCTGAGCTCTTATCCTGAACTGATCCTGCTCCGGAGCAGGTTAGGTGTTCAGCATAGGTTACCACGGCAACGTAGCCCGATAGAAAGTAAGCCACCTTTATGGTACCGAAAAGCCAGGGTTAAGCCTGAAGTTATCTCGCTAAGCCGTAATCCAGCTTTATGGTACAGGCCTCTGGAGTGAAGCGGCACTGGTGGAGGTGGAACGACTCCAGGGATGTGGAGCCTCTGGCGCAGCGGAAGACGGGGAGTCTGACCCACCCCGGGTCACCTCCCCCATCTTGGTGTAGAGCTCCACTCCCGGGGGTCCTGAATGCAGCGGAGGTGACGACGCTGGGTGCTCCAAATCTCCTCCATCCTGGGGTGGTCGATGTGCTGGACGCCCGTCGTGTCCACCGCCTCCCAGAAGGAGTCCAACACCTCCTGGATGAGCCGCTCCGTCTCCTGCTGGCCTCGGGTGCAACGGCGGCAGTGACGGGCGAGTTCCCTGGCAGACAGCTCGATGCTGGCGTCCCTCCCCTCCTCGGACTGCTTGGCCTTGGCCGTCAGCCTGTCCACGTCGCTGCAGTCCCACTCGAAAATGGCATAGGACAGCCTCGCCATGAAGTGGCCGCACAGCTGGTGACTGTCGGTGGTGATGCCCCTAGCGAAGCATTGCATGAGGTGCCACACGTCCAGGCGCACCACCAGCTGCTCCCACTCACCGAACATGGCGGCGACCTGATCAGAGAATGAAACACATCTTTATAATCCACCGCCGCTGTCTAAGTGGGAATGAAAGAATGTGTTTTCAGTTGACAGGCAGTACTGTACCTTGCACTGTCCGGTGATGGCACAGCAGTCCCGGTCCACGTACAAAACCCGAGGAGGGGTCTTTCCAGCCTCTCTGTACCGCTGCATCAGTCCACCCGCCATGGGCAACAGTCTGTCCCCCTCGGAGTCAGTGAGGACGGACATGAGCACCTGCCCCTGCTCGTTGCCCACGTTGGTGACCCAGGCATCTCCTGCAAGCTTCTTGGACATCTGTACAGGAAAAGAAAGACACGTGACACAATCAAAACAACAACGACAAGATCAACAATCACATGACATTATCACGCTCGCTATGATGTACGCAGAACAATGACAAAAGCTTGCCTTCTTTGTGGAGTCCATCTTCAAGATGTCCCCAAAGATGGACGTGGCTTTGGTCTTTGCCAGCCGAGGGAGGGCCTCCCTCACATAGACCGACAGCAGCCAGGGAATGCTGGGGACCGGGTGCATGGGCGGGATGGACACCTGCCCCTGCTGTGCCACACCCGGTGTGCGAAGCTTGCGAAGCACAGAGAGGTAGCTCATCGACCGCACCATCCACTCTCTGGTGTGCTGCTCCACCAGAGTGGTGCGGAGGCGAGACGCACCGTAGCCCAAGGTGTGCTCCTTCAGCATCCCAACCACAGTCTTATCGCAGGCCAGTCTGTGTTGTGAGGAAGGAGGGAGAGGCAAGAGGCAAACAAAGATCAACAAAAATCGAGCTGTCAAATGATAAGTCTCAATGACCAGTGTCCAATAGCTCTGCTTACTTGTATGTGAGGACAGCTGAAAAGCGGTCCCGGTGCGCTGGGTCCAGCTGCTCTAAGATGTCCTGGGCCCATGCCACGTACCTCTTGTGGCACGAACTGCACTCCAGGTACTCCGTGCCCATGAAGTACCAGCCGTTCATGTCCAAGACTCTCCGGATGGTCTTATACAGGCCGGCGCCACTCAGCTTGTGCCCACAGCTGGGGCACACCAGCTTGTATGCCAACATCCTGTAGGGCACCCACAGGAAGAAGCGGCTGTGGAAGAAGGCATGGGCTGAGGCGGGGGGCTGGGTGTAGAGGGGCCGGTCACCGGGGGGGAACCACCACAGGCGGAGGTCGGTGGTGAGGACAGACTTCCCACTTGCGGCTCTGGTGAACAGCGCCCGGCCCAGCCAGTCTTGCTGCTCCTCTGGCAGCGTCATTCTCCAGCTCTTGGGCAGCAGCTGCGGAGAAATTGCAAATAAAGATTTGAACTGAACTGAGCTCGTGGACCACTACTGTAGTATAATTTTTCTAACAAAGATATGTGATGTGCTGAAGAGATGTCATGTGGCAATGCTTTATGATAAATCATGTGTTGTGTATTAGATTAAGGAAGTCCATTAGTACGTTGTGTGCTCTGTTTTAGATTAAGAAAGTACATTAGTATAACAGAAGGACATAAGTTAATGAGGCTGAAATGCCTGTCACGAACTAACTATCCATGTAACTTTACTGTGACTTTGTGCTATGAACTCTGTCCTGGTAACCTCACTGTGATCTTGATGTAATCCTAAGCGCACTTGCATAAAACTATTATTTTTTTAAAAATATCATGCAACAGCCAAGAAATAATGGTGTCTGGAACTAGTAATAACTTAGACAAAACTAGAAAGCAAGACCAAAGAAGGAAAATACTGGTGTAATCTGTCTGAAGGAGACTATTAAATAAAAAGAGGACATGATCCAAGGATGTCCTTGTATTAAGGGAGCATCTGGAACAGGAAATGTAATAAGACACAGGAAAAGCCATCTGCTAATATATGTTGAGAAACTACCTAATGGTGTATTAAGATTAAGACTTGTGCATGTTCACAAGCTCTCCTTTTTGTTCGACATGAAAGTCTCACCACACTACATGCATGTCTGACATTCGCCTATACCTACCTGTGCACCGCTGGTCAGGGCAGCGGGCCTATTGGCGGCGGCAGCAGCAGCCGCGGGTGGGGGGGCTCCAGGTGCAGAGGGTCCAGGTAGGGTGGCCGGTGGAGCGTCCCTGACAGCTGCAAAACACACACACACACTCACAGCTGTCACTGTGATCACTGTGTTAGGGCTGATGCACAAACAGTGCGTGAGATTCCACCTCCATCGTGGCGACGAGGAGCACATCGTCAGGGATGCAGCGCCTGCCAGCAGAAAAGAAGCAAACGTGTACATTGGCATTTACACACAAACACACAACTTATGCAATGCCTGTTGTGGGGGGAGGGTGTCTCACTCGATGGGGCCTGAGGAGCAGCAGAGGTGGCAGCGGCAGCAGAGGCAGTGGCGGTGGCGGTGGCGGTGGCGGTGGCAGTGGCGGTGGCAGTGGCGGTGGCAGTGGCGGCGGCGGTGGCAGCAGCAGCAGCTTCTTTGTCCCGGCCCATCACGTACAACTGCAGCCCATGCATCCGGGACCCCGTCTTGACATTCTGCCTCCTCAGCCATTGCAGGTAGCTGCAGACGTGACAGTGGAAAAAAGGGCAAATAGTTTGCTCACACGTCATCTCACCTCCATCACCTGCCCTATCGCCGTTGCCAAACGTATGTGCGACTCTCAGTGCTGGTGGACTCGTACAGGGACCTGTATGTCTTCTGGGCGTGGGCACCGAACCCCACCAGTGCCTCGTCCATGCCCCTCGTGCAGCCTCCGCCGCTGGATGGCTGCCACCATCTCTGGAAACAGCTGGGCGTAGGAGGCGAGGGCATCTTTGTTGGCAGAGAGGGGCGACTGAGAGGTGTCCCCACCTTCGCTCTCCTTCTGGTGGGACACCAGCAGGCTGCAGGTGTAGCCGGCGTCGTGGCTGAGCAGCCACTTGAACATTTGCCCCCGGTACTGGCCAAACTGGAGCTCACTCTCACTGAACACCAGCTGCCGGCACGCAGGGTCTCCTCCGGCCTGGAGGATGCGAGCCTTCGCCTCCTGCCTCACCCTCTCAGGCATCTTCACCCGATAGGCCGCTTGCCTGCGATAGGCTTGCGCCAGCCTCGACGTCTCTGGTGAAGGCTGGAGGGTGAGCTCAGTCAACGAGGGCTGCAGTCGCAGACGTGGTCTGTAATCCATATTCTGCAAAGACTCAGACAGGAAGTACATTGATTTCTTCAAACATAAACATCCATCAAAGTCTCATGTCAGGACATTTCATTCACTGGCCTGGCGTTCATGCACTGTGTGGTGGAAATGAATGGGTGTATTAATACTGTCACCAATGTCACATGGTTTCCTTTCTACTCCTTGAACTATTCCTTACTATGGATATTCTATATGCACCTTCTACATTTGTGGTACTCTAGTGGCTAGTCAAAACCAAACAACAGCTCATACCGTACCTACGTATGCCCTGACAGCCAGGCAACCCTCGAACCGAGGACACTGGTCCAGTATCGGTCCGTACAGTTTATCTATAAGACCTGAGAATTCCTATCTGCTGTCTGCTAGAATGGCCTCCAAATATGATGTGACTGCGTCTCTGTCTGAGGCCTCTGTGTTGTCCAAGCCTGAGGCCTTTGGGCACCTAACTGTGCAGAAGGCCTGTGACAGCAAATTCCCTCACACACACACACACACACACACACACACACACACACACACACACACACACACACACACACACACACACACACGCACGCACACACACACGCACACACACACACACTGCTGCAGTATTTATTTGAAAATACTGCATTTTACAGAATTAAGGAAGCATTTTACAGACCTGACAGAATTCCTAGCACTTTCCCCTCTCTATATCTATCTTACTGTGCTATAACATGTAAGAGCACAGTGACTACAGTGTTAATGTGACCAACTTGCCATTGTGCTGCTGCTGCTGCTGCACCGTAAAGCAGCAGCATTTGAAAGTAAAGAAAAGCTTTCAATAAACCCAAATACGTGTTGGTATTTGCAATTTCTCCGCAGCTGCTGGTATTTGCTTGGGTATGTACAGTACAGTGGGCCGAACTACTGTACGCACACAATGAGCAGTGAAAGACGACACAACTACATCAAGTATTAATTGATACACCAATACAAATAAAAAAAAGTGAAAAGAATAAGTTGGTGGCCAAGAGAAACAAACCAAAAAAAAAAAACAAATTAGCGCGGAAACCTTTACGCCGTAATATTGTCGCACACAGGCCATTGCTAAGGTCAGCCTTAGCAATGGCTGTCTGTCGCCATGAATGTCATGCTAATGCTGGTTAGGAAAAGGCCGCTTTACTCACCTTTGCTTCTCCGTTGAAAGACGCGTGAAATGTCAGGAGTGGCGATGCCTGAGGGTCAAGGCCGGTGCCCCAGGGCTCCGGCGCATGTGGGCTACCAATGAGAGAGCAAGAGGTTGAAAGTAGGACAGCGAATCAGACATTGCGAGAAAATTGTGAGCCGTTGATTGAACCGTTGGCCAAAGTAAGACAGGCCAATGAGGAGCCATAAAAAGTACTTGGCGACAGTAGCGAGGAAAAACTTCCTTTTAACAGGCAGAAATCTCGGGCAGAACCAGGCTCTGGGTGGGCGGCCATCTGCCTCGACCGGTTGGGTGAGAGAGGGAGAGAGAAAGACAGAGAGAGAGAGACAGAGAGAGAGAGACAGACATGCAGTCACAGTAACAGTGACAGTGGATGTAATAACAGTAGTAGCAGTTGCAGTGGATGTCAGGCAGGGCCAAGGCAGGAGACGCAGCTGCAATCCACGATCCAGATTCAGCCACTGTGGAACCTGCAAGACAACCAAGCACAGAAACTCCGGGTAAGGAGCTAAGTTAGTAACACACCGTGGTAGGACATGAAAGCGTGCAGATGGAGAGGGACAGAAGGACAGAGGAGCTTGGTGTATTTTTGAAGGTCCCCCGACAGTCTAATCCTATAGCAGCATAACTAGGGGCTGGTCCAGGACAAGCCTGAGCCAGCCCTAACTATAAGCTTTATCAAAAAGGAAAGTTTTAAGCCTACTCTTAAATGTAGAGACAGTGTCTGCCTCCCGGACAAAGACTGGAAGATGGTTCCACAGGAGAGGAGCTTGATAGCTAAATACTCTGACTCCTGTTCTGCTTTTTGAGACTTTAGGAACCATAAGTAGACCTGCATTCTGGGAACGCAGTGTTCGAGTGGGGCAATAAGGTACTATGAGCTCTTTAAGATAAGAAGGTGCCTGGCCATTTATGGCTTTGTAAGTAAGGAGGAGAATTTTAAATTCTATTCTAAACTTTACGGGGAGCCAGTGCAAAGTGGCGAGTATTGGAGAAATATGATCTCTCTTCCTGGTTTTTGTCAGAACATGTGCTGCAATGTTCTGGAGCAACTGGAGAATATTCAGCAACGAATTTGGGCATCCTGATAGTAAGGAATTGCAATAATCCAGTCTTGAAGTTACAAATGCATGGACTAGTTTTTCTGCATTATTTTGAGACAAAATATGCCTGATTTTTGTGATATTACGTAGGTGAAAAAAGGCAGTCCTTGAAATTTGTTTTACATGGGAGTGAAAGGACATGTCTTGGTCAAAGATGACTCCCAGATTCTTTACAGTGGTGCTGGAGGCCAGCGCAATGCCATCCATAACTGCTATGTCATCAGAAAGTGACTTTCTAAGATGTTTAGGGCCTACTACTATAACTTCAGTTTTGTCCGAGTTTAGCATCAGAAAATTGCAGGTCATCCAGGTCTTTATGTCATGAAGACATGCTTGTAGTCTAGTTAACTGACTGGTTTCTTCCGGCTTCATTGATAAATATAGCTGGGTATCATCTGCATAGCAATTAAAATTTATTGAGTGCTTCCTGATAATCTTACCTAAAGGAAGTATAAGGTGAATAGAATTGGTCCAAGCACAGAACCCTGTGGAACTCCATAGCTGACTTTAGTGAGCACAGAGGAGTCGTCATTAACGCATACAAACTGAGAGCGATCTGACAAGTAGGATTTAAACCAGCTTAGCGCAGTTCCCTTAGTGCCAATGAAGTGTTCCAGTGTCTGCAATAGGATGCCATGGTCAATGGTGTCAAATGTAGCACTAAGATCCAATAAGACTAGTACAGAGACAAATCCTTTATCAGATGCAATTAGAAGGTCATTTGTAACTTTAACCAGTGCTGTCTCTGTGCTATGATGCACTCTAAATCCTGACTGGAAATCCTCAAATAAACTATTATTATTTAGAAAGTCGCACAGCTGATTGGCAATTGCTTTCTCAAGAGTTTTTGAGAGAAAGGGAAGGTTGGATATCGGTCTATAGTTGGCTAAAACCCCTGGATCAAGAGTAGGCTTTTTAAGTAGTGGTTTTATCACAGCTACTTTAAAGGACTGTGGTACGTAGCCTGTTGATAAAGACAGATTGATCATGTCTAACACTGAAGAGTCAATTAGAGGTAATACTTCTTTAAACAGCTTAGTCGGGATAGGATCTAAAATACAGGTTGATGATTTTGATGATGAAAATATTGAAATTAGTTGGTGAAGGTCGACAGGAGTAAAACAGTCTAAAACTGCAACAGACTGAGTAACAGTTTCTACGGTTTCTGTGTTTGAAGACAAAACAGTACCTGTTGACGGCAGGAGCCGATGAATTCTGTCTCTAATAGTTAATTTTATCATTAAAGAAGCTCATGAAGTCATTACTGTTCAGAGCTAAAGGAATACATGGTTCAACAGAATTATGGCTCTCTGTCAGCCTGGCTACAGTGCTGAAGAGAAACCCGGGATTGTTCTTATTTTCCTCTATTAGTGCAGAGTAATAGGCTGCCCTGGCACTGAGGAGGGCTTTCCTGTATATTTTAAGACTGTCTAGCCAGGCGAACCGAAATTCTTCCAAATTTGTAGAACGCCATTTCCTTTCTATTTTCTGTGATGTTTGCTTTAATTTGCGGGTTTGAGGAGTATACCTTGGAGCTAACCTCCTCTGTTTAATTTTCTTCTTTTTTAGGGGAGCAACAGAGTCAAGTGTCATACGCAATGAACCTGTAGCACGATCAACCAGGCAGTCAATCTGGGAGGGACTAACGTTAGCATAGGAATCCTCTGTTGTATTGAGACATAGCATTGAATTAAATACTGATGGGATCATATCCTTAAATTTAGCTACAGCACTATCAGGCAGGAGTCTGGTAGAAGAATTTTTGCCTACTGGCTGGTAGTCTGGTAATATGAATTCAAAAGTTATTAAATGATGGTCCAATAAAAGAGGATTCTGTGAGGAGACTATTAAATCTTCAATTTCAATGCCATATGTCAGAACAAGGTCGAGGGTGTGGTTAAAACAGTGAGTCGGTTCATGTACATTCTGATGGAAGCCAACTGAGTCTAATACTGAGATAAACGCAGTGCTAAGGCTGTCATTATCAGAGTCGATATGTACATTAAAGTCACCTTTGAAAATAAAGGAAATTTTCAGGTGCCATGCCCTGGGCTTTCTCACCACCCTAACCGCTGTCCACATACTCCTGCCATTTAGACAAGGGTGCACATAGTGAATCCTAAAATCACCACCAGGTAACCACTTACTTTAAAATATCAGAGCAACTCGGATTGGGTTAACTAGTTCCTACATTAAGTGACAACAGTTACAGCAGGTGGTTAGAATCAGATCCAGACCCAGTTGAAATGAAATACATCTCTGTGTTATATAAGGGAAAGCTCAAAAGGCCATACAAATTCAGCCCTTTAAGTTCAAGTTTATGTCTTGCTTGATAAATATGCACACATTACTTTCATATTTTGTCTGACTTGTGGTTTTGAGAGATGCTACTGGCAAGTGAGACGACTGGTAGGAGAGGGTGACTATGGAAATGGATGGGATAGATAGTATTAATACGGTCATTAGTGGAGCATATTTCTGTGGCATATTTTACATTAAGTGCGACTTTGACTGACAATACTCTTCATAAGTACAGATAAACCTTCTCCCATTTAATGAGACATTTATACAAACTTTTAGCATTTTTGGCAGGTAATCAATCCCTCTCTCATTCATGTCTTCTCCTTGTTTTTTTCACTGGTACCATTAGCATGAATGACTTGTCATCACTTGATGTTGCAGCTAATGTTCTACATACTGCCACCTGCTGTGCTGCCTCCCATCAATGTTTTGCCCTCTTTTTTTGTGTTTGTTCTGTTTTGTTTTGTGAAAGGTTAAATTTATGTGAGATTTAAGGGAAAATATTTAAATAGAAGGACAGTGGGAGAGAAAGGTAAATTATGGGAGAATCGCAGGAAAAACAGAGGGTTGACAGGTCTGATTTGCATGTGAGGGGGAAGGGCCATCCAGAGATTGGGTGGAGCATAAAAGAAGCCCTAGCACCTATTGTGTTGAGGTTGATCTGCAGATACAACATCAGTGAGAAATAAAATAAATACAACACATATGAATGAAAACAACAAACACATCCAAAAAATTCTGAAGGAGAAACAGATATGTTTGCAGACATGATATCCTGGCAAGATGATACAAGTATCCAAGGACATGAGAAGGAATGGCTACCCAGCGGACCTGCCACAAACAACTCACAGCAATTGAGAACAGAGAATCACTTGAGGTGCACACTGGAGCAAAAAGGACAGAGATCGTACTGAACGACGCAGATTCCAAGAATTATGACCAATGTATTCAAGGAAATCATGAGATTGTTGGCCTGATGTCGCACACTTAATTGCCCTGCAGTAAATACACATAATAATTTCCCACTGAAAATCCATGTCCAAACATGACATCCTCCTTCTCCACAATGACAATTTTAGACAATTTAAATATTGGTCCATTTGAACTCATATAAATCACCTCTGCAAGACCTCCTTCTACCATCTCTGTAACATTTCCAAACTCTGTCCCATTGGGCTCTATTTTCGACTGATAACATTTGTTTTTGGAATGAAATGACGTGGGTAATAGCCCAGAAAGCAAAAATCCATTGAATCAACATTGAGATATGGTCATGGCTTAAAATTGAATCAACACTGATGTCAGACATTGAAAGTAACATTGAAAGCGCTTGTTATGATCAACATTGAAATAATGTTGAATTTTCAATCAGTCTAAACATTGATTCAATATTTATTCAACTACATCATTTTCAACATTGAAACAATGTAGAATTGTCAATTAATCTGAACATAGAATCAATATTGATTCATTTATAAATGCATTGAAATTACATTGATTCTACATTGCAACAATGTTATTAATTAAAGGACCATTACAACACTTTTCAGCCTTAATCTGTAGGTTTTAAATATGCTTCATGCAAGGCAAATTGCATGAAGCATACGCGATTTGAAGCGTCATTTTGCCGGGCGACGCGATGGACACAATGCGCGGCGCGATGGATGCGTTGGCCGCGAAAATCGCTCTCATCGCGTTGCCCCATCGCGTTATCGCTTCATCGCTCGAGTTGAAATAATTGAACTTTTGTGGCAGATTCGCGTGAAGACGCGCCGCGACAGCCTATCAGCGTTGAGATCGTAATCGACGTGCTGACGTACGGACGTGGTCGACGAGAGAATGAAATGGCGGAAGAAATGTTGTTGTTGGGCGGGCTTGTCGCGCGACGCTATGACGCCGCAAGGGGTTTTTGTACCAGCGCCAAACCTGGAGCGTCTGGCGCGACGTGATTTCATTTGGAGCGCGATTAAATAATTTTCATCGCGTTTGGTGGGAACGTAGCGTTAGCCTGGCAGGGGGCAAGTAAAGCCTGGTGGCCCGCCAGGCTTATAATACACTGGGGGAAACCCTGAACCCTCAGCGTAGCCTCTGCACACGGACACACTAGCGTTAGCTAGCGTTATCTAGAATGCTAGCGCTAGCTAATGCTAACGACGCTAATAAGCTACAACCTCACGGTAATAATTCACAAAGTTGACATGCTGGTGAAAATACATTGTGTTCTCATTAGGACTTAACAGTTTGTCTTCTTTTGTCACTCGAAGATAATAAAAGCCGCTAAAAGCCGCTAAAAGCTGCCAACCGCTGCCAACTGTTGACTGGTTTGAACTGGTTTGGTCTCAGGAGAGAGCAAGTCTCGTGGGCGGGGGCACAGGTGCACAGCCACAGCATGCCATACATTGAAACCATGTCTATTTAATGTTGACATTTCAACATTGAAAACCCAGCGTCTATACAATGCTGATTCAACAACATTTTTTCAAATGTTGAAATGGTAGCTCTAATTAAACATTGAATAAACATTTTTCAGATTTTTCAACTTCAACCAAAAATAACCAATTTCACCAAAACTCAACGTTGAATCACTGTATTTTGCTATCTGGGAGCAGACGACGATCATCACTTACGTTTTTTCCAAGTGTCTGTCTCTCTCTGTCTCTCGAGTGCTCTGAGATAGACGCAGTATATATGCTCTGTAAGATGTCATGGCTGTTTCTGGTTGGCACAGCGACGTTAATTGATTAGTTTGCATCCCTGTTTCACCTGTTTACATTCAGTCAGGTTGAGTGACCATTACGCGTGCCGAATGCACTTGCGATGTGGTCATGTGAAATGCTGATCAAAATATATAAATTTAGGTCTGACTGTATGTGCTGACTCAGATACTTGCATTGAATCGTGGCTGTTGCTAATTATTGATCACAGTGAAATGCCAGACACTGTGGAAACCTGCCTGTGAGGTGTTGGTGACGTGAGCTCACGACTCCGCCGGTTTACCAAAATCCACTTGCCCGGCGGTGTTTTACAAAAAGGTCTAAAGACATTTCTTTTTAGCAAAGCTTTTGGCCCCTTTTAGAAGTTTTTTGTTGTAAATCTTCTTCTTTCATATAAATGTTTCATTTTTTTGATGAAAAGGGAATCACAAATAAAATGTATTATTATTATTATCTCCATCCTCCAAAATTGTAACAGCTACAAATACCTAGGGGTCCCACAGGCAAATGGCAATCATGAGGAGGCAACACGGAGATCAGCCACAGCCCAATACCTTCAGAGGGTGAGGCAGGTCCTGAAGAGTCAGCTGAAAGGCAAGAACAAGATCCAGGCAATAAACACCTACGCCCTGCCAGTAATCAGACACCCTGCTGGTATAATATCCTGGCCACTGGAAGAAATGGAAGCCACTGATATCAAGACAAGGAAGCTCCTTACGATGCATGGAGGGTTTCACCCTAAGCCTAGCATCCTGAGGCTACACACTAAGCGAAAGACAGGAGGCCACGGACTAGTGAGCGACAGAGCCACTATTTTCTGGGGACACTTAGACACTCTTCATATAATACATCAGAAAAACGAAAGTTAGCTGAGTATTCATTTTGGTCTTGGAGCAATTAGATTTTTTGTGAAAAGTCAATTAAGCACATTCAAACCTTATTAAATAAATAATCTAAATAAATATTCTGCCCCTACAGCAAGATAGATAGACATCTCACTGATCACACAAGGAAGATCCACTTCTAAGGATGCCCCCTTTCACCAGCCCTTTTTGCACTTTAAAAAGAACCTTTGGCACAAGCAATGAGAGAAGCAAAACAGTAAAACTAGCAATAATTTTGGTCAGTAACAAGTAACACAAAGTAGCGTTGTATTCTGATGTTTTGCTATATATCTGTAATCCACATGTCCACGTTCAGGCTGCAAACTCAGTATAAGAAAATGTAAATATTCACATTTAATTACAACCCATCACTCAAACTGAAACACATAGTCCCCACTGACTGGTCTCAAAAAGCAATCAAGTACCTGGGAGTTTTAGTTAGCCACACACAAGTATGAAATTGTAAACAAGAAAATTAAAGAGGATGTAGGAAATTGGTCAACATCCCTACTGAATTTTAGTGCAAGAGTTGACACTGTAAAAATGCATATTTTACATAGACTGAAAAATTAGCAAATTACAGCTTGTCTGAAATGTGAAATGTCTTATTCTGTGTTTTACATCAGTGTAAATAGATTTTTTTTTCCTCTTTTCAGTATGTGTCAACATCCCTTTCTGTCTATAAACACAGATATCAATAAATCATTCAAATTTGTGTGGGAAATATAAGTGGGAGAGAGGCAGTGTCTAAGTGTGTCTTTATAGCTGTTGTCCCTTTATGCACGCATGCATGTGTGTGTGTGTGTGTGTGTGTGTGTGTGTGTGTGTGTGTGTGTGTGTGTCTGTCTGTCTGTCTGTCTGTCTGTCTGTCTGTCTGTCTGTCTGTCTTCTTTTGTGAAGACAAGCAGCAGGTACAGTTGGCTGTGGGCCGAGATTCCTGCAACACTGAGTCACATGGGCTGATTATTATCTCGCGCAATAACACACACAGAGCAGAGATCAGCGCATTGTATGATTGCACAAGCCCTTCCCCCTCCCTCAGATCTCTGCGCTCTCTCTCTCTCTCCCTTTCTCTCTCTCTCTCTCTCTCTCTCTCTCTCTCTCTCTCTTCCCCTGTCTGCAACACAAACACATACTCTCGGTCTGTGGTAGAGAGTGCTGTTGCAGAGCCATGTTTCGGAAATAAGAGGTAGGAGGTCACAGAGAGAGAGGAGTGTATCCATTTTTTAACTCCTGAAATTTTCATGCTTCATGCACTGGTGCTCCCCTTCTGCAGTGCTGACTACTTGATCCTGGTGTCTGTGGTGTCTGTGCGTGTGTGAGCCATTACAGCTGCTTATCACAGGGACCCTTGGATCATAATGGATTTCTATTCTAGGAAGCTGTCACCATGAGAGCAGACTGTGTCGGGAGGAGAGAAGCTCTTTTTCTCATGTTTGGACAGGAGTAGTAGCCATGTACTGGATTGTTATTCTGTTTCTGATTCTTCCTGGGATGTTTTCACACTTTCATTTTCCCTCTACACAGATGAGAAGGAGGACACAGTATTAGGCAGTTTGCCGCTGCTCAGTTTCCAAATTGGAGGAGTGGGACCTTTGGATAACATCACCCGCAAGTTTGCCTTTAAGGTCAGTAATATAATGGTGGACAGACAGAGCATGCTGAGAGGTCTGTGCACAGTTGCATTTCATGCAAAGGACACAATGGGTTGTGGGAAACATAAATGAACACACAGGACTTTCAAGACATACATTAGTGGGACACAATTGGGTTTAATGTTGGAACAGATTCATTTCAGAGTGTAGATGTTGCAAAGCAGTAGTATTGAAAGACAGGTGTCTCAGGCTTTCTGTGACAGCAATTTCTTATGAAGCCTATTTCACACATGCAGTGTATTCCTGAAATATTCAGGGACATTTTGTGCATCGGGTTATGAGTGAATGGGAGCAGGGATCGATATTCAGGTACTGTCCAACCAATTTCCCACCTCTAGACCTAGTAGCATGTCAGGGAAAATGCCAGAAAAGCTGTGCTGTCAGTGAAAGCAGTGACATTGCTGGGACAAGCACAAGGCTACATCTGTCTGATGAAAGACACTCTCAAGTAGAGCAAGTGAACCAATCACAAGACTCTACTGAGGATATATTTGATTTGATTTGTTCCTTTTAATGTACCAAATGTGTGTCTGATTTAATTAGATTATTAAAAAAACATGACTTGTCTTGCAAACTTGTTCAGTATTTAATACTTTACAAAAACACCAGACAGTAACAGTTCACTAGCCGTACCCAAAAGATTATCCCAGTAATTTACCAGGAACTATGTGTGAAAGAAGCTTTAAAGAAGCATTGCTCTAATCCTTGAAGACTCAACCATGTGCAATGTGACTGTGTATTGCAAAAGCAGGATTTACTGATGTTTGAACTTGTGCCTTGCTTGCATCGCTGTGGCTTATCAGGGTGTTGGTTTGGTTCAAGTTGATTGATAGAAGCTGACTGATGATGATGATGATGATGATGATGATGATGATGATGATGATGATGATGATGATGATGTTATTTTATGACTGTGTCTTGCCTCTTAAGAGTGGGGAGCTGATTTTTTGTTTTTATGTTTTGTTTTGTTTTTTTGGTTGAGGAAGTAACCTTGAATTACACTATTTTGGGTTTTGATGTTTCATTGAATTCTGAGTACTGTTTCTTATTTTTGATTGGACATTGCTTTATGTTATCATGAAGCAGAACCCCCCACAATCAGGACAACTTTTTGTCTGACTGAACATAGTGTTACATTATGTGCAATAATGGGACATTAAAGGCAAAATCATGGACATAATCAAGGAACATTTCGAATTAACCTTATACACTTACTTATTTCAGATTTGGTATTGTATGTGCATATATATATATGCCACTTTTCATACATATTTATATACAACTGACCAAGAAGTGACTTTCTACTTTTGGCATTATGTATATTTAGATTTTTTACAATTTATATTTTTTTTTATATTTTGTATTTGCACTCTATATGTTTGCATTTCTCACCAACATGTTACTGCAACTGCTTTCCAATTTACCTCAGAATTATGTTTGATCTTGCATCCAGATGCAGTAATGTCCTTAAAAAAGAGCATCATCCTTGTAGTCTGAAGACACAGTTGGAGTGCTGCCTCACCCAGCAGTTTTATTACTAGTGCACTTGTATTAAAACATGTTTTGGTCAGACAATAACAATGAAAAAACAAAAATATAAGAATTGTATTTTGCAGTTACTGACAAATAGATCAAAGCTGTTTCCTCAGATCCTGATGAATCACATCAACAGCGCTGACAGTCAGGGATAAACAGAGAACCAGCAGCAGCAGCAGCAGCAGCAGTAGTACACACACCCACCTGACAGTGCTGATTGTCAGAGTTGAATAAACACGAGAGATGAGGATGTAATGTAGGTTAGCTGAGTATGATCTGCTGAGTATAGTTTTATATAAACTGGAATATTAGCCTTATTTTTCCTTCAGCATCAGCATGAAAGACATACAGACATACATACACACACACACATACTCACACACAGAGACAGCTCTCTCTCCTGCTCTTTCTATATATCTCTCTTTGATCTCGTCCTTGATCTGTGTCCCTTGTCTCACTGCAATCACTGTTTGTCATTATCAACTTTCTTCACTTTTCAGAACATTTAGTTACTTTCTCTTGTTGTCTTTCACTGCATGTCCAGGACAAGCTCAAGTGCAAAGTCCACCACCAAGTGTACACACACACACACACACACACAGGTTCTCCACACACAACTGTAGACACAGACTGAGTAAATAAATTCAGTTAGAGTGTAGTGTCTTGGAATGTGTATACCAACTGTGCAACTCTACCACGTACCTCAAGCCATGCAATGAGGCTTAAGGTACGTGGAATCAATGAGAGTGGACACATTAAATACTTCCAAAAAGTGTAATTTATTATCCATCCATCCATTTTCTATGCTGCTTGTCCCTTTCGGGGTCGCGGGGGGGCCGGAGCCCTCTCGGCTGTCAACGGGCGAGAGGCAGGGTGCACCCTGTACCGTTCGCCAGCCGATCGCAGGGCACATACACACGACCATTCACACTCACACTCACACCTAGGGGCAGTTTAGAGCATGTTTTTGGTCTGTGGGAGGAAGCCGGAGTGCCCGGAGAGAACCCACGCATGCACGGGAAGAACATGCAAACTTCACCGGGAATCGAACCTGCTTGAACCTGCTGTCATCGAACCTTGTTGCTGTGAGGCACGCGCACTACCTGCTGCTCCACCGTGCAGCCTGTAATTTATTAACACTACAAAAAAAAGTACACTCCACCACTCACATCACAGTAATGGATCTTTAAGCAAAATTCATCCTACTGGGTGTACCTATGTGTTTCAGGGAGGAAGAAAAGAGAAAGAATAGAGATGAGAAATGATGGATCAGCTGCTCACTCTTCCACGAGTAATACTCAATAAATTGTGAACTAACCCAGTCCAAAAGGATGAATGTAGCTGAACTCCTGAATGAACTTTGAACTCTGTGTATGTATGTTTGAGAGAGAAAGAGAGAGAGATTTAATTATTGGTCAGTCTTCAAGATAAAAATAGCAGTGTAGAAACTGAAAACTTTAGAGGGATGATGACACATGAATGAGGGAGGGAGAAAGAGAAATAATAGATATGATTTGATTGATCTGATTATGTGGCATGGTGGAGCAAGCAGGTAGTGCGTGTGCCTTGATTGGTGACTCAAAATTGCCCCTAGGTGTGAGTGTGAGTGTGAAAGGTTGTCTGTCTTTGCATGTTGCCCTGGAATTGGCTGGCGACCGGTTCAGGGTGTACCCCGCCTCTCGCCCGTTAAAGATGGGATAGGCTCCAGCCCCCTCGCAACCCCGAAAGGGATAGGCAGTATAGAAAATGGATGGATGGATGATCTGATTATCACTGTTTTCCAGACAGTGCTGAATAAAGAAGGCCTGTGAACTTGGGCAAATGCGTTAAAAAAAAAGAAGACATCATCCTGTATGTCTGTGAAAGATAGAAAGAGAATGAGAGGATCATCTGTGTCTTTTGCATTACATCAACTGTGAACTTACCAAGGAAAGGGGATGCAAGTCAAGTCATCCCCTCAAGGACTCCCCCTATCTATCCTGTGTGTGTGTGTGTGTGTGTGTGTGTGTGTGTGTGTGTGTGTGTGTGTGTGTGTGTGTGTGTGCGTGTGATAGATAGATAGATAGATAGATAGATAGATAGATAGATAGATAGATAGATAGATAGATAGATAGATAGATAGATAGATAGATAGATAGATACTAGTCAGCGTCGGAGTGTTGGAATCCTGTCAGAAAGGAGGACACCAGCTCACCGCAGGTTTTACTGCATGTCCCTGTTCAATGTCGCCACCACTGCTGTCATCGGCCACGGGAGCTGATGAAGGCCCTGACGTGGCAAACATATCAGAAATTTTTGCGCATTTGGCAGTCTTGGTTTGAGGAGCCAGCTTCTTCTTGTCTTGCAGTTTTTCCGCACCTCCTTTTCGTTTTATCTCCATTTTCGAAGATCTTAACAGATTACATTACCAACGTAAAAGAGAGGAAGTGTTTCATGATATGATTGGGCGAGATGAGTCCCGTCAAGTGTCAGTGAAGAAAATAACCTATGGGCCGCAGACCAGCATGTGTCGAGGGCTGGTCGGTGGTTATGAAGAAACTTTTGCACAGAATTTTTTATTTAATTTTTTTTTTTCCGAATGCATTACGCCGGCTGGACCAAAGTAAAAGGGGTTGGTTTTTCATAATGTGACTGGCCCAGCCCAATGTTCATCAGGTCACTGATCGACTGTCTGGTATTATGGGCTAGTCTGACCAATATTTAAAATAAAAAAAAAAGTGGCCAACTATCGGCCCAAATAGCACGTTGGCCCACTGGGAAAATGCCCGCTATGCCAGATGGTCAGTCCGTCCCTGGCCCCAAACCACATGGACCAAGACTTCTAAGTTTTTAGCTATGCTCGGTTGTTCAGGAAAATCCTCTCGTTGGTGTTCAGTGAAATCATTAGCAGCAGTCTAATGAGACTGCAGAGTTCTGGGCAGCAAAGACTTTTATGTTGACAAAAAAGGACAGCTGTTCAACATGTACACAAGATGCACATGAAGGGCTCTGATCTAATATGGCTAGTGCTTCTGCTTTCATACAGTTGGGACTGTACTTATCCATGCCTATTGTCCATCCTCTAAACATTGTATAAGTCTTAACTTATTACACCATTAGGTAATTTCCCGACATATATTAGCAGATGACTTTTCCTGTGTCCTATTACATTTCCTGTTCCAGATGTTCCCTAATTACTAGGACATCCTTGAGGTAGGGCTGCACAGTGGCGCAGCAGGTAGTGCGCGTGCCTCACAGCAAGAAGGTTGCCGGTTTGATCCCCGGGTCAGTTGGGGCCTTTCTGTGTGACGTTTGCATGTTCTTCCCATGCATGCATGGGTTCTCTCTGGGTACTCTGGCTTCCTCCCACAGACCAAAAACATGCTCATTAGGTTAATTGATGACTCTAAATTGTCCGTAGGTGTGAATGTGAGTGTGAGTGTTTGTTTGTCCTTACATGTGGCCCTGCAATCGGCTGGCGACCGGTCTCGCCCATTGTAGCTGGGCAACCCCGAAAGGGATAGGCGGTATAGATAATGGATGGATGGATGGATCCTTGAGGTATGTCCTCTTTTTTTTTTAAAATAATCTCCTTTAGACAGATTACACCAGTATTTTGCTTCCTTGGTCTTGTCTTCCAGTTATTATTAATTACAGACACCATAATTTCTCGGCTGTTGCTTATGATATTTTTAAAAAAATAATAGTTTAATGCACGTGCACTTAGAGTTAAATCAAGGTCACAGTGAGGTTACACGGATAAAGTTCATAACATCCATTTCATACTCATTAACTCATTTCCTTCTACGTCATACTAATGTACTTCCTTAATCTAATACATGACGCATGATTATCATAAAGCATACTAATGTACTTCTTCAGCACATCACTTATCTTTGTTAGAAAAATTCTACTGCAATAGTTAACTTTCTGACTGGAACTATTCAGTGAGACTGGACAGTAAACTGAGTCTCCAATCATCCTGCCATGACACCAAATTAATAGTAACAAACTACAGTAATGTGCAATATTAATGTGAATGGCAATATTAGCAATGATGAAATATACACTGCTCAAAAAAATTAAAGGAACACTTAATCATCACAGAATAACACCAGGTCACCAGGATATCAATCTGTCCATTTAGGAAGCACAAGTGATTATGACTCAATTACACCTGATTTGGTGCAATGGAGACACAAAAGGAACACAGTCCCAAAAAGGGAATGGTTTTGCATGTGGTGGCCACAGACAATTACTCTCTGATCTTATCCTTCCTGACTGATCTTCTGTAGGTTTGAGTTCTGGTAGTGTCCTTGTCACTACTGGTAACACAGCATGGACGATATAACAGGAGACCTGCCATTACACAAGGAAAGCTGTCCAGGGCTGTAAAAGGGCATCAACCCAGCAGAAGGACCAGGTATCTGTTCCTTTGTCCAGCGAGGAACAGGAGGAGCACTGCCAGAGCCCTACAAAATTATCTACAGCAGGCTACTGGTGTGCATGTTTCTGACCAGTCAGAAACAGACTCCATGAGGGTGGCATGAGGGCCCAACTTCCTGTAGTGGGATCTGTGCTCACAGCCCAGCACCATGCAGCTCGACTGGCATTTGCGGGAGAACAAAGGAATTGGTAGGTCCACCACTGGCGCCCTGCTCTCTCCACAGATGAGAGCAGGTTCACACTGAGCATATGTGACAGGTGTCAAAGAGTCTGGAGATGCTGTGTTGAACCTTATGCTGCCTGTGACATCATCCAGCATGACCGGTTTGGCAGTGGGTCAATGATGGTCTGTGGAGGCATATCCTTTGGAGGGTTGCACAGACCTCCATGTCATAGCCAGTGGTAACCTGACTGCTGTCCTGGGATGAAATCAGAGCCATTGTCAGACCTTACGCTGGTGCAGTGGGCCCTGAGTTCCTCCTGGTGCAGGACAATGCCCGGCCTCATATTGCCAGAAGGTTTTGGCAGTTCTTGGAGGACGAAGGCATTAATGCCATTGAGTGGCCTTCTCGTTTCTCGACCTAAATCCTATTGAGCACCTATGGAACCTTATATATTGGTGCATCTGAAGCCACCAAGTACGGCCACAGACTGTCCATGAGCTAACCAATGCCATGATATAGGTCTGCGAGGAGATCCCCCTGGACACCATCCGTCGACTCATCAGGAGCATGCCCAGACATTGTCATACACACTGCTGAGTCACATTATGAGTTGCCATGATGAAATTCATTCAAGTTGGATCAGTCTGTGATTTCATTTTTTTACTTTGATTTTTGGTGTTATTTTGAATCTGTACAGTACGTGTACTCATGTGCCAAAGGAAAGATTCTGCAAGTCCGTGTAGCTCCGTGTTGTTTTTGTTGTTGTGGTTGATCGTTTGACTGAAAAGTTGAAAGCAGAAATATGTGTCTTAGATACTCCAGGGACGAACTCCTTATGCTGCGACGTACTTTGTACAAGATTAAACACCCTATCCCACCTGAGCTGAGGAAACCCTTCCATGGTTGTCACGCCGGAGCTAAGCTAAAGGCTAGAAGGTGGAGGTATAAGCGTTTCTTCCATCAGTTATTATGGGAAATGTCAACTCTCTCCCTAATAACTGTGAGGAGCTGGAGGCCCTTATGAAAAATGAGCGGATATATTGTGAGTGCAGCTTGTATTGCTTTACTGAGACCTGGCTCATGGATAACATCTCTGACTCCTGTGTGGATGTACCCGGCTTCATGTTTGTACATGCGGAAAGAGACTGAAGAGAGTGTGGAAAAACTAAAGGTGGGGGTTTGGCGCAGTGAAATGTAAGATCTGCTGTGATTTGGAGCTTGTAGTGGTCAGTTTGAGACCTGACTATGTTCCGAGAGAGTTTTCCCACATCATCACTATTATTGTTTTTTATATTCAACCTCGAGTAGACCCGGTAGTTGCGTGTGACGTCACCCAAGAAACTGTCGTGAGATTACAGGCTGCACATCCTGCTGCACTCATCATATCAGGGGACTTCAATCACGTGGACATTAGCCCTCATTTAGAAGGATTTACATAGTATGTCAACTGCCCCACAAGGCACAACAACACTTTAGACTTGTGTTATGGCAATGTCAAAGACGCTTACAATGTTGTGGCCATGCCACCACTTGGTAAATTGGACCACAACTTGATTTACCTCAGACCCTTTCATAAACCTTGTGTAAAGAGACTGCCACCAACCAGCCGTTCATTCAGAAGGTGGACTTCAGAGGCCAGTGAAGCTCTGAAGGACTACTTTCAGTCTACTGACTGGAATGTACTTCTGGACACACATGGGTCTGACACTGATATTGATGGGGTACTTGACCAAGTCACTGATTATATCAACTGCTGCACAGATGTGGTGGTGCCTGTTAGAACAGTGCGCTGCTTTCCAAACAATAAACTATGGATCATGAGCAACATTAAAAGCCTCTTGAATATAAAAAATTAAGCTTTTAAGACTGGGGATCAGGACAGGGTGAGGACAGTGCAACATGACCTGAAAAAGAGCTTGAAACAGGCAAGCTCTGCTTTGCTCCACTCAGCGTCTCCTCCACCTCTGCTGCTGTGACCTCCTGCTCTGCTCCACCAAGCGACTTCCCCACCTATGCTGTGACCTCCTGCTCTGCTCGACCAAGCAGCACCTTCACCTTGGCTGTTGAGACCTCCTGTTCTGCTCCACCTAGCAGCTTCTCCACCTCTGCTGGTGAGGCACCCCCTTACTTCCACTTCTCTGTGGATGAGGTGCGTGCTGATCTGAGGAGGCTGTGTCCTACTAAGTCAGCGGGTCCTGATGGAATATCACCTAGGCTTCTCAAAGAGTGGACATCTGAGTTGACTGTGTGTGTGCATAACATTTTTAACTGGAGTCTTCAAACTAGGCAGGTTCCTGTCCAGTGAAAAACATCTTGGCTTGGCAGGGAGGCCGCAGGGGTGAAGGACTACAGACTAGTGGCCCTCACGTCCGTCATTATGATGAGCACTGAGAGGCTGTTACTCCAGGTACTTAAACCACAGTTACAGCAGGCACTTGACCCATTGCAGTTTGCCTACTAGGAGAACATGGGGGTGGATGATGCAGGCCTGTACATGCTACGCCAGACCCTTTCATTTTTGGATGGTGGGTATGTGAGGCTGATGTTTTTTGACTTCTCAAGCACTTTTAATACCATCCAACCTCTGATTCTGAGGGGTAAGCTTGAGAAGATGGAAATGGACCCTATTCTAATCTCCTGGATTCACAACTATTTGACAGAGCGACCACAATATGTTAGACTGGATGATCGTGTCTCCAGGACTTTGTTGAGCAACATTGGGGCCCCGCAGGGAATGGTGTCATCTCCGTTCATCTTTACCCTGTACACTGCTGAATTTGCCTACAAGTATGCATCGTGTCACATTCAGAAATATTCTGATGATACAGCAGTTGTAGCATGTGTGAAAGGGGAGGATGAAAGGGAATACAGGAGACTTATCACTACATTCACTGACTGGAGCAAGAGGAATGGTCTAATTTTGAATACATCAAAGACCAGTCAGCCTGTCACAATTGATGAAGAGGTCATTGAGGTTGTTCAGTCTTAGACAGATATCTACACTGCATGAAAAGTAGCATTTCCGTCAATTATCGTCACTGTATATTGCTGTGGAAGTTCTCTTTCAGCCCCTGTGACCATGAGGTGTTAAAATGCAAATGTAAATGCTGCAAGCTATACAAATGCAAATTGGGATTGTGTGTGTGTGTGTGTGTGTGTGTGTGTGTGTGTGTGTGTGTGTGTGTGTGTTCTGTGCCTACAGAATACAGACAAAGATTTTTTTTTCATGAGGATTTAAGTGTGTTTAAATAATTTTATAGGTTACATACAGGATAAGAGTCCTGACTCTCCAAAACCTTTCATTTTCCACTTAAATTGCCAAATCAAATTGTGAAAATTAAAGCATCTACAGTTCTTGAACACGTCAAAATATTTCGCATTTTGCCACCACAACACCAGATGAACAATGATTGTGTGATTAGCTTGCAAAGGGTCAGTCCACTGATGATTCTTTAAGTAGGAATAAAAAGGGAATACACCAAAGTAACTTTTCTTTTTTAAATTTTCGATGATGTCAGTTTAAAGAAGTTTACATGTTTTATAAAATATTCAGGTACAAGAATAGAAACTCAAAGTACCCAACAAAATCACAGCATGTTTTTCTTTCTACGCAACAAAAATTGTCTCACGAGAAATTCCGAGAGCGCGACCTCGCATATGATTGGACGCAATGACGTCGGCAGAAAACGACCTCAGCGCGTCTGTGAAGGCGCATCAAGTTTGGATTACAACAGTTACGTTTCGGGTCCTACTAAACTTTAACTCTGTTCATACAATGGCCGGACGTCGTCGTCAGTTCACCCCAGAAGGCACTCGTCTGTGACGAGTGGACGGCCTGGCTGCGTCCCTGGCTGAGTGACCATATCCAGAAAGTCCAAGCAATTTAGAGAAGAAACTGCTGAGCGCCTTCAGTGGATTGTCTCGGCTGCTAACGCAACTGAGCGTGCAATTGGCGAGAAGAATGGCTGTGATAGAAGCCAGACTGCTCGCTCTGGAGGAGCAGCCCTGACCGAACTGCAGCTGTGGAGACGAAGAGACGGGTGCATAAGTTGCAGTAAGTAACGTTACTGTTTAATACTACGTTGTGCAGTTTTTAGGGCGCCAAACCTTTATTATTCTTATTGCACTACGTTCCGAACATTTGGTAATCGTTCACGTTAAATTTAACATTACAATGTATTTTGTATTTTAAAGGAAAAGGTGCAATGTCTGCACAATAGTGACGGAAACGACAGGCGATATGAACCTGAGCAGGGGTAAGTTAATAAAATACACAGAAATACACAGGAAATATTCTGCAGAATGTAAGTAAATGTAAACGTTGCATGACGTGTTTGTACTTTTTGTGTTTTACAGACTTAATTCGTCCCACAACAAAGCAGTGACGTTATATTTGATGGCGACTTTAACTGGGAGTCCAGACATGGATGGTGTGGACAGAGTGCTTTTATGTAAGTTTTTTTGTTTGTTTTTTTTTCAACCCCTTTCTGTTGTTTCTTGTTGTTGTTGTTTTGAAGCCTGTCTTAATTATTTCAAACAAATATATATTTTCTTCCAGCGGCCTGTAAGACATATTATGAGACGGTGCGGAGAAGCTTCAGGTATGCCCAGCCAGCTCTGATTTTATTTGGTTGATCGTTGTTGATGTGTGTTTGCCATTTCATTAAAGACTTTTTCAAAATGTTTCTGTCAACTGTGTTCTTTGTGTTCCACTGTGTGGTAGTGTAGTTTTCAGAAGGTGGATAGTCAAGCAAATGAATCATTAAAATGAAATATAATATACATATATGTACACATACATACATATGTGATAATTATATTTTTTATTTTATATAAATATGTGTGTGTGTGTGTGTGTGTGTGTGTGTATATATATATATATAATGACCAATAACAGCAGAGTTGCCATCCAATCACATGATCACTCACTCATGTGATTGGAGTTGCTATCCAATCACATGAGGGTTTCCTTTTAAAATGCCTGTGGAATCATCCAATGGTTGTTTGTGAAATCAGCAGGCCAGCCTGAGTAGATCGATGTCGGTAGCATTCATGACCTAATTAGAGCTATTCTCACCTTCGCGGAGGCGCGAATAACCATGCTCCCCGCCGACGGAGGGTCCCTTTCCGTCGATTTTTGGAGTGGGCGAACTTCCCCGTAAACTGGCCGTGAATTGCCGATAATCAGCGAACTTCGCGGGGGTTTACTGGTCGAAAATGTGGTTTTTCATGCAGTGCTAGGAGTGCACCTTGACAGCAAACTGGACTGGTCTGTACACTCGAGTGCGCTGTACAAAAAAGGACAGAATAGGTTTTTCTTTCTAAGTTGTGTAAGAATATCAGAGTAAGCCAGTCAGAGGCAGAGTAGGGCGGGTCACACATTGCAACGAGGCCATCCAGGGAAAATAAATCCTGTGGTCTACTTGCTTGCCTTCTTGCCCTGTTGGATAAAAAAGTCAATAATTAAATTAATGATGGAAAGAAGTAAATGAAGGAAATATGAAGCTAACAACTCAAACAACAATTTTTCATGCAGTGCTCCTTGACAGCAAACTGGACTGTTCTGTACACTTGAGTGTACTGTACAAAAAAGGACAGTACAGGTTTTTCTTTCTAAGAAAACTAAAGTCCTTTGATGTATGTAATGAAATGTTGCATTTTTAATAGTCTGTGGTTGCTAGTGTGGTTGCTAGTTCTCCTCTGTGGTGCTGTCTGTTAGGGGAACAGTATGACTGTTAGAGACAGTAACAGGCTGGATAAGCTGATCAGTAGGTGTGGCTCTGTAATCGGTGGGAGGGTGGAATGAGTGGAGTCCGTGGTGGAAAGGAGGATGAGGAGGATGGCGCAGGCCATCCTCAACGACAAAAGTCATCCTCTTCATGAGACTCTGGAAGCTCAGAGAAACAGCCACAGTAACAGGCTCCTCTGTGTGTTTTTAATCTGTTTGTATCTGTTCATATGTGCTACTGGACACCCAAATTTTCCCTCATGGGGATAAATAAAGTATCTATCTATCTATCTATCTATCTATCTATCTATCTATCTATCTATCTATCTATCTATCTATCTATCTATCTATCTATAGGTTGATGATTTTGGTCTCCGTTGACTGTTGTTGCAGTGTATTTTTCTCACACTTCCACATGTTCCCAAGGTGCTTTGTCCAAATATAGCTGAGTTAAAAGGCTAACTGCATCATAATAAAGCTATAAATATACTGGAGAAAAATCAAAGTAGGAGTCGGCATAAAATACAGAGGGTAAATATAAAACACTAGGAAAGTGACTTTGAATCAAATTTCAAAAGTCAACAGTGATTCTGCCAGGCTGAGAGTGACAGTTAGCCTCAAAGCAGAGACCTCACAAAACAAAATAACATAATTTCTAGAGATACTATATATTGGGCTGAATCAGAGCCAGGGTAACCCTTTCCCCTGCTCCCAGTCTTTGTGCTAACCTAAGCAAAATACATGAATGCACTGAAATTAGATTTATAGTGATCTTCTCCTTTCACAGCAAATGAGCATGTTTTACAAAGTGCTGGACTATTGCTTTAAAGACATTTTAAAAAATATAGGAGAAAGTGCTTAAATGGAAAAACTGAACATTCCTCCAACCTCCAACCTTTTTTTTTCTTGAGGGAGTGGTGGATCATTTCTCTGCCCTTGCCATTGGCAAATTTTGCAAAATTTATTCATGTATGAGAAAATGACCTACAGGGCATCTGCCTTATTCAGCAAATTCCATGTTCCATTCCAATTTCGTATTCACAGATTTTGTTCAATGTTCTTGGACTTCCATTTTGTATTTTGTTTTATTCAGTATTCTCACTCTAGTGCATTCAAACTGAAACAGCTCTTTTAGTAGTGTGCTTTTTTCCCCCTAGGATGGCAAAGGCATGACCCACCTTACCCTGCCTCTGATTGGCTTCTACTCCTTGTTGCCTTCATTAGTTGTGTAAGAATATCAGGGTAAGTCAATCAGAGGCAGAGTATGGCGGGTCACACATTGCAACGAGGCCATCCAGGGAAAATAAATCCTGTGGTCTATTTGCTTGCCTGCTTGCCCTGTTGGATAAAAAAGTCAATAATTAAATTAATGATGGAAAGAAAAAAATGAAGGAAATATGAAGCTAACAACTCAAACAACAATTTGCTTTAAAAAAAAAAAAAAAAAAACGACTTTGCGATGCCACATTGTTGCTATTAGCCAGCAGCTCAACCAAAAATGAGTGATGCTTATATCGATGCTAGCTACCATCTCAGCTAACAATATCTCAGTTCCCGCTCCTGTTGATGGATCTGTTGCTGCTGCTCAATCCTTCTGTGGCTAATGTGGCTAATATTCATTTCATAATGATCGTTATTATATGCAGAAGTTAAGCAGCAGAAGTTAAGTGACAATGTTCAAATACTACTGCTATATTTCTGGGTGTACTAAATATTCAAAAGTAGTTTTACATGTCAGTGTTAATAGCACAGGGTTTATCCTTTTCTGAATGGGTCACTTTAAAATAAAATTGGGCATGCATTGTTGATTTGTTACTTCAAGTACTGGTTCACTGGTTTACTGTCCCTAGGAACAGGATAATGGGAGGGGGCCAGCAGAATGGAAATATGGTTAGAGAAGCCCAGGTGAGGATGGGCGACTGCTTTATATGCCTCCTGTTTATTGGTGTATACATGATCCAGGGTGAGAACTCCTCGTGATTTACAAGACCGGTGGTTGTGGTCGGCTCAGGAGAGAACTGATCCCTCAATCTGTGCACAAGTGCACAACAATTTCGCATCTCTCTGTAGCTGTTTAGACAGAGTCGTAATAAGTCAATCCTGTTATCCAAATAGCAGGCATTCACCAGAAAGAGCATGGGAAGTAGTCTCCTGCCGGCTTGCATCCTCATTAGCAGTCCACTGCGTTTACCCCTCTTCTGTCTCCGTGTACATTGCTTCCTCTTCCCCTTGAGCTGGTATGTTTTGTTGGTTGTTCTCAGGATCTCCATTCTGTCCAGTAATGCTTTTAGCTCTGGTTGTATCGCTATGCTACAAGTAGCAAAGTGCAGCAGTTCGGCAGAACTACATCTCACTAAAGTTTTCCTCAAATTAGTTTCAGTGACTGTCACTGGTAGCTGAGAAGCCGCTGCACTACTGTGCACCACCATGGTAGATCATTTAGGTGTGATATAAAATTCAATCAAGTCCAGTTTGAGTAAAAGATCTGTGAATTTGAAGGCTCCTAAGATGCCATGTGACACATCACACTGTGTTGACAGGCTTTTCAATCTCTGTTGTAGTGCCTGTAATTATTCTTAATTTTTATTGCAACAATAGTAAGTTAAATAGAAACATATATTGTTTACATTACAAAGTAATCTACCAGGAATGTGAGCTTGCATGGATGTGACAACTCTGTGTGCTGTGATTAATAAAGTTGACTTCTTCTAATGCAGACATCTCATCTTAGCTAGACATCACATTGCAATGTGGCAAAAGAGGTAGAGCACACCATGTACTGTACCTCTATTCAGACTACTGGAAAGGCAGTAAACTCTGTGATCTGTGTGTGGCTCAACTCTCCACTATATGTCAGCATGTCAGGTGTTTGTGCTGAAATAGTGAACTGCTTTGTCAGAAGTTAAAGATGTTAGATAAGATTCAGCTTAACCCAGAGTGGAGGGGACACAGGTCAATGAATCATGGGTTGCTTGGTGGTGGAGTTTCTACTGTAGACACAGCCAGTGCAGGTTTTTGACAGAGCACTTGTGTCTTTTTGAAAGAATTGATAGTGGAAAAAGCTTCTTGTATTCAGTTCTCACTATTTTGTCTGACTAGCAAGTCTTACTATTTTCAGTCATTACTTAGATATGTGGTTTAGAATGTACAGATGGATCACATAACTATTATGCATTAGATGATGAGAGATAAGAGGCATTGCCATGAATGATTTAGGCATGCTGTGTCTACTGGCTATTTGAAGCAGAATGTGTGCTTTTTTCACAGTGGACTCCTCATGTTCTGTCTCATGGGATGAGCTCCCTCAAGGCATTATAGAGGTGTGGCTCTGACTCTCTATGGTTATTCCTGTCCAGCCACTTCTGTTTAACGATAAGTGTCAATTCAAAATGGCCCATGGACAACACAGAGACAAAAGTGGCTGTCAGAATCACTGTAAATGCTACAAGCATTGAGTAATAGAAGTCTGAATAGACTGAAGTAGAAGGTTTTTATTTCTGCCTCAATTTTTTTTGCAAATTGGTGCCTACAAATGACTGTATCTGGGCCTCAACTTTATTGTCATCGTCAGAGTACAACACAGAGACAACGAGATGCAGTTTTGTATCTAATCAGAAGAGCAAATAGTCATAATATCCCAAACATGCAACATGGTATGTAAACAGGTGACATGTGCAACAGGTAGTAAGTGGCAGTGCAGTAAAAGTACTATAAGTACTAAAACTATAAGTGAACAGATGAGGTATGTAGTGCATATAAAATATAAAATATAAAGTGATATGTCTAGTGTGCAAACGTGCAGGATGGTATGGCTGAGTTGTAATGTTTATCTTGTTGTAGTCTCTTGGGGTGAGGGGAGTGACAATGTCTATGGGAGGATGGTGGGGGGTTGGAGGGGGGGTGCAAGGTAGTAAGAGAGTGTGTCAGTGTCAATCAGTGGGAGGGTGGTGGGGGTTGTAGGGGGACCATGAGGTGGTAGAGGGGGTGTCAGTGAATGGAGGCTCCTGAACCTCCTACCTATCTGTCACTGCTGATGCTGCATGCCCTTCTTAGACACCGCTTGCGCTGGAGGTCCTCATTGGCAGTTAGCTGGGCACCTGTGATGTACTGGGCGGTTTCACCACCTGTTGTTAGCCCCGATTTTTTTGTTGGAAGCCCAAGAACAGACTGGAGAAATCTGCAGTTCACAGCTGAAGTATTTATTGAGGTCAAGTATAAAAAGTATAGCAGCGCTGGGCTCAGAATGACAGAGTTCTCGCAGGACCTCCATCAGAATGAGCACAGATCTCTGATAAAAGTTCACACATCTCTGATAAAAGGTCACATTTAACTTCTTGGGCTTAAGACAGCCCCGTAGAGAAGTTGGACTTACATGACCGAATATAATAGGCCAGTTACCAAGATGTAGCCCAACTACTGTTCACATCTTTTCCTTAGAATGTGATAAGCAACCTGTGTGTGAGTGTTGTTTATGCTTGTATCTAATGCAACTGACCTCACTGACAGAAAAGAGAGAAGAGAAAAGTATCATCTGGCTCCTGTTATCAAAACTTTCCTCAGTCTCCTCAGGAAATAGAGGCACTGTTGGGCTTTCTTTATCAAGGTGGAGGAGTTGAGGGTCCAGGAGAAGTCCTCAGACATGTGGATGCCCAGGAACTTGAAGCTGGAGACACATTCAACGTCAGCCCCGTCGATGTGAATGGGGATGTGTGACTGCAGTCTGTGGTTTTCCTGTAGTCCACGATGAGCTCTTGGTCTTCTTTGTGTTGAAGGTCAGGTTGTTGTCGTCAGCGCACCACATTGCCAGCTGCTATATCTCATCCCTGTAGGCTGACTCGTCATTGTTGTTGATCAGGCCTATCACCATGGTGTCGTCTGCAAACTTGATGATAGAGTTGGAGCCATGTACAGGCATGCATTCATGGCTGAAGAGGGAGTTTTTTCGCTGATAGTCTGTGATGGCCTGGATGCCCTACCACATGTGGCAGGGGTTGGCGTTGATAGGGAATTGCTCTTCAATCTGTAGCTTGTGAGTGTGTTTAGCTTCCCTGATGCCCCTCTTCACGTTAGCTCTGGAAGAGCTGTAGGCTACTGTGCCAGCAGCGTCACGTTCTTTTAATAGGAGGTGGACCTTACTGTTCATCCAAGGCTTCTGGTTGGGGAAAGTTTTTAGCTGTTTGTGGGTGGTAATGTTGTCAACACGTGTTAATGTACTCCAGAATGGAGGAGGCATGAGTCTAAGTCAATGGATCCTGAGTCCATTGTGGCCCAGGTGGCGAACAAACAGATTGTGTGTTGGAACTGCTACTGGAGTGTGGCATCTGCTCCCTCTGGCCATACTTTAGCAGTCCTCACTGACAGCTTCACACGTTTGATGAGTGGTGTGTACTGGGGGGTTGGAACAATGAGAAGTGATCCAACTGTCCCAGGTGAGGGAGGGGGTTGGCTTTGTCAGCTTCAGGAAAGTTTGACATAGTCCAGGGTGGTCTCTGTCAAACATTTGATATGTCCAGGGTTTGGTCTCCTCTGGTGGGGCATGAAACATTCTGGTGAAATTTGGGGAGAACACTCCTCAGGTTGGAGTGTTTGAAGTCTCCAGCTACAATGAGGGCTCAATCAGGTTGTGCTCTTTGTTGTTTGTTGGATAGCAGCATACCATTCTTTCATTGCTAGTTTAGCATTAGCATCTGGGGGGTATATAAGCTGCAGTTATCATGGTGGATGTGAACTCTCTAGGCAGATAAAAAGGCCTGCACTTGATTATCAGACATTCCAGATTAGCAGAACAGTGGCTCCCAGTGATAACAGAGTCTGGACACCGAGTTTTGTTCACATAAAAACACAGTCCTCCGCCTCTAGTTTTACCAGAGTGCTCTGCTGTTCTGTCCGAACAGTTTGAAGACTCAGCCTCCCTGCAGCTCTATCACATTGTCTGGGATGCTGTTGTTAAGCCACGTTTCAGTGAAAATCATGACCTTGCAGTCCATAAACATCTGTGATGTGATCCGAAGTTGTAGCTCGTCCATGTTGTTCACCAAAGAACAATAAATTGGTGAGGAAGATAATGGGGAGCCAGTTCCTTTTTGTCACCATTTGTCAGGTGGTGATCTTCTTGCATGTTTTTAGTGTTTTTTTTTTATGGAGGATACCATAGGTGAACATGGGTAGAACATGCAAACTCCACACAGAAAGGCCCCCCCTTAAAGGGCAGCAGGCACAGAAGGCATGGTGGAAGACACGCCCCAGCACCCACAGCGCCCCAGGCGGGAATTGAACCCAGGACCTTCTAGCTGTGAGGTGACTGTGTTAGCACTGTCTACCGTGCAGCCAAAGACAGAACAAACAAAGACAGGATACACATGCAGGCGGCTAGAACACGAGACAAGGTTTCTAAGAAAACTATGAGCACAGGGCAAATGGCTGGAAAGTCTAGGCAAGAAGCTTTGACGATCTGGCAACAAGATGTCTCCGCCACGCTGCATAAATCATGAGGAGAATCAGTGGAATTTAACCTCAGGTGCATCATCTGCTTGCAGTGCCACCAGGCCACACCTCTACTGCAGAAACTGAGAAAAAACTAGTACACATACAAATACACATCCATCCATCCATTTTCTATGCCGCTTATCCGTTTCGGGGTCACGGGGGGGCTGGAGCATATCCCAGCTGTCAACAGGCGAGAGGCGGGGTACACCCTGAACCGGTCGCCAGTCGATCGCAGGGCAACATATATACACAGACAGCCATTTACACTAACACTCACACTTAAGGGCAATTTAGAGCCACCAATTAACCTAATGAGCATGTTTTTCGTCTGTGGGAGGAAGCCGGAGTGCCCGGAGAGAACCCTTGCAGCTTGAGGGTTCTGCGCAGGATCTTGGCTGTTCCCAGGAGTGCGCTCTTCTGAACAGAGATCTCAGATGTTCTTCCTGGTATCTGCTGGAGCCATTCTCCCAGCTTGGGGGTTACTGCTCCGAGTGCCCCGATCACTACTGGAACCACTTTTGCCTTTATGCCCCACATCTTCTCATCCTTGAGACGCTGGTATTTCTCCAGCGTCACCAATTAACCTAATGAGCATGTTTTTGGTCTGTGGGAGGAAGCCGGAGTAACCGGAGAGAAACCACGCATGCACGGGAAGAACATGCAAACTTCACACAGAAAGCCCCAACCCGGGAATCGAACCAGCGACCTTCTTGCTGTGAGGCACGTGCACTACTTGCAGCGCCACCGTGCAGCCCACAAATACACAGAATAACAAAACAAAACAATAACCACACGCACTATAACAAAATGTTTTCCACATTCAGCGACTCTCATGAGGAGGACATTGACAGTTTGACAGACAGCATCACAGACTACATAAACTTCTGTGTGGAGAAGACTGTACCCACCAGGACTGTACGGCATCACTAAAACAACAAACCCTGGATTAATCCTGACATTAAGGCTCTTTTAAAGGAGAAGAAGAGGGCCTTCAAGTCAGGAAACAAGGAGGAGCTGAAAACTGTTCCGCAGTATTCAGTTCACTGCCACCAACACCACCCCCCACTGCTCCTCCCAGCCCCCCATCCACATCACAAGACACTCAGCCCCCCTGCTCCAACTTGTCCCTCACACCTCTCCAGGTGAGGAATCAGCTCAGGAGAATAAAGACCAGGAAGGCTGCAGGACTGGACGGCCTCAGTCCCAGGCTCCTCAGATCCTGCACTTGTTACACTACTCTATCTGCTTTATTGGTGCTGCTGTGAAATTCATATTTCCCCTTGCAGGACTACTAAAGGAATATTGAATTGAATTTAAGTTAATCAAAGATTTCTATTGTCAACCGCTTGATATTTTGTGCGTTGAGATAGCTTTGGGAACTCCACCAGCCAATGGTGGAATGGAGTACATTACAGAATGAGTTCTGTTACTCTTGGTACTGCTGCTAAGAATTTTTTTTATGATAATATGTTTTTTTTACTCAAGTAAGGTTTTGAATGGAGGCCTTTAACTTGTAATGAATTATTTTCACAATGTGGTATTAGTACTTTGCAAGAAATAAAGGATCTGAATACTTCTTCCACCACTGGTGAAGGGGTTTTCTCTGTCTTTGGCCCAATGCATAAGTTTCACTGGGAATAAACTTTTTTTTAATGTGACCATTAATTAAAAAGACAGAGACAGACAGAGAGAGAAATAGAGAGAGAGAGAGAGAGAGAGAGAAATAGAGAGAGAGAGAGAGAGAGAGAGAGAAATAGAGAGAGAGAGAGAGAGAGAGAGAGAGAGAGACGGACAGAAATGCAATTACAGCAACAGTGACAGTCCTTATAATAGACCCTTAATTATATGTCGTATATATAGCATAGTATATACAAATATGATATATTTATGTGAGTGATACATGTACGTATTGTAGGCTTCCTCAAATGCTTTTGTCTCTTCATGTAATCCCAGACAGACTCCATGATGTTGAGATCAGGGCTCTGTGGGGGCCAAACCATTACATCCAGGATTTCTTGTTCTTCTTTACACTGAAGATAGCTTTTAATGACACTGGCTGCATGTTTGGGGTCTTTGTCCTGCCTCAGAATAAATTTGGGACCAATCATACGCCTCTCTGATGCCTATTGCGTGATAGATAAGTATCTGCCTGTATTTCTCAGCATTCAGGACACCATTAATCCTGACCAAATCTTCAACTCCATTTGCAGAAATGCCACCCCAAACTTGCATGGAACCTCTACCATGCTTCATTGTTGCCTACAGACACACATTATTGTACCACTCTCCACCCCTTCGGTGAACTAACTGCCTTCTGCAACAGGTAGATATTTCAAATGTTGATTCATCGGTCCAGAGTACTTGCTACCATTTTTCTGCTCCCCAGCTCCTATGTTTTCGTGCATAATTGAGTCATTTGGCCTTGTTTTCATGTCAGAAGTGTAGCTTTTTGGCTGCAACTCTCCCATGAAGACCGCTTCTGGCCAGACTTCTACAGACAGTAGATAGGTGTACCTGGGTCCTACTGGTTTCTACCAGTTCTGAGCTGATGGCACTACTGGAAATTTCAAAGAGAAATAAGCGTGATGTATTTCTCATCTGCTGCAGTGTTTCCTTGGCCAACCATCGGGTCTACAGTTCTCAATGTTGCCCGTTTCTTTGTGTTTCTTCACCCCAGTCTGCTTTGAAATCTTTTTTTGGGAGAGATGCAGTATAACAACCTTGTGTCTTGTTGCTGTGCACAGTCCATGGTGTATGACCTGTGACATGAAACTGTCTTGCACAACCTCACTTTGGCAGCAGAGTTTGGCTGTTCCTCACCCAGTTTTAAGCCACCCACACAGCTGTTTCAACCCACATGAGAAATTGATGATCATTATCTGCTGTTTGATGGGGTTTTTTTTTTTTTTTGGTTGATCATGCACCTGACTATAATCTTACAAAATCTCTGACTTTGTGCAAGTGTACCTGTACTAATCGATGCTGGTTCGAAGGGGTAGTCACACCAAATATTGATTTGATTTAATTTTTTTTTCTTTTGTTCATTCACTTTTGTAGTTAAAGTCCCTCAACAGTTTAATGCTATAGCAGCATAACTAAGGGCTCGTCCAAGGAAAGCCTCAGTCAGCCCTGACTATAAGCTTTATCAAAAAGAAAAGTTTTGAGCCTACTCTGAAATGTAGAGACAGTGTCTGCTTCCTGGACAAAGACTGGAAGATGGTTCCACAGGAGAGAAGCTTGATAGCTAAAGGCTCTGGCTCCCATTCTGCTTTTAGAGACTTTAGGAACCATAAGTAAGCCTGCATTCTGGAAGCGCAGTGTTCTAATGGGGTAATGAGGTACTATGAGGTCTTTAAGATAAGATGGTGCCTGACGATATATGGCTTTGTACGTAAGGACAAGGATTTTAATTCTATTCCAAATTTTACAGGGAGCCAGTGCAAAGTGACTAATATCAAAGAAATACAATCTCTCTCCCGCGTTTTTGTCAGAATGCGTGCTGCAGCGTTCTGGAGCAACTGGAGGATATTCAACAACAAATTTGGGGAGCCTGATAGTAAGGAACTGCAAAAATCCATACTGGAAGTTACAAATGCATGAACTCATTTTTCAGCATCTTGTTGAGACAGGATGTGCCTGATTTTTTGCAATGTTACATAGGTGAAAAAAGGCTGTCCTTGAAATTTGTTTTACATGGAAGAACATATCCTGATCAAAGATAACTCCCAGATTCTGTACAGTGGTGCTGGAGGCCAGCACAATGCCATCCATAGCTGCTATATCATGAGAAAGTGAGTTTGTAAGGTGTTTAGGGCCTAGTTCTATAACTTTCAATTCAATTCAATTAAATTTTATTTGTATAGCGCCAAATCACAACAGAAGTTGTCTCAGGACACTTTCCATATAGAGCTGGTACAGACCAAGCTCTTTTATCTACAAAGAAACCAACAATTCAGTTTTGTCTGAGTTTAGCAACAGAAAACTGCAGGTCATCCAGGTCTTTACTATTCTCACTATACATTCTGCCCCTTGGTGACATCATTGGAAAGCACAATGTATGTTTCCATAGTTATATTGATGCCACACAACTTTGCTGAACCAAATAATGCACCTGAAGTGTTCAGTTCAATTCATGTAAGATATTTGAACTTTTTACTTTACTTCCATCCTACTCAAAAATGTCCATGCAAATTGTTACCTTAATTTCTATGAGTATTAGTAATTTATTTCACTTAAGTAAGAATAATAAGGCACTTCCAGTTTTTATAATTAACCTGTTTATTATTAAAAAAATAAATAAAAACAAAAAAACACTTCGTCCATATAGTTTATTTTAAACATTAACATTTTTTATACATCCTCTGTGTACAGTGGTTACAGATTGTTCAGCATCCATTTTACAATAACCTCTACAACTTATGATATGCCAGTTTTTAATGAGGCTGAAAACGAAAAAAATCTGCTTGCAAAAATTACAGTTAAATGGGCTTTTCTCTTACTACGCTAACAGGAGAACTGAAATCTCTCAAAGTACAATTTTATTATAAACTGACAGTGAAACCTTATGTAACAAAATAACGACTATAAACTAATTTAAGACTGTATCAGTGTCATTGTCTTAGCCTGTTGTTGGCTAATTAATCCTTGATCCAATGAAATTGTTTTGAGAGCAAGTTGTGAACAATTGTTGAATGGAAAAAATTGTTTCGTATCTAATGTTGTAATGCCAACATATGCTAAAAAAAAAAAAAAAAAAGCTTAAAAAAACAAAACAATTACCTCTCAGCAGTCTTACAAAATTGTTCATTGTGCATACTTTAGGATCAGCAGACACATACAAACACATAATGGCTAACATTGCTGAACAATAGAAGACTGGAGTAATATATCTCTACCTGTATGCTGGTATATTCTTACGTGCAGTTACATGAAGTAATGTGACTAAAATAAGTAACAGCTAACTAGCTTATTATTTCACTACACCTTTTCCAATAGCCTTTCTACATGGTGTCCTGCTTCCCAGCAGGCAGGCCTTTATGCAGATTGTAGCTGGACATAGAATTTTCGTTTTAGCTGTGGCTCAATCAATCCACTTTACACTCACACCAAACATAACTAGTAGTGCTGTGTAAACAAACAAACAAACAAACAAACAAACAAACAAACAAACAAACAAACAAACATTTCTTGCACTGTGCTCATACATTTCTCACAGGTTCACACCCCACCAATGCAGCTGTTAATGGCTAAACCTTAATCAACCCAGTGCCAACTTTAACTGGGAATTAAGCAAAACACTTATCCTCTTACCTTTACAGTGTTAGAAATAATGCTACGCAAGTTCAGTGCCACTTAATGTCATTCGGCTGCCTCTGTGAAACAAAACCAAAACAAAAAAGACACTAGCTATCTAAAAAAAAAAAAAATCATTCTATCAAGTTGCTAAAATAGCTGGGACAAGATGTATGCTAATTTCTCTCAAATTTAGTGCTGTGTAAAAAAATAGTAACTGGTACTGAGAGAAATGACATTTGATGCGAACTCCGTTACTCCCCCTCCTTTCTCTTGTAGATGCATGCGATCTGGCAGCGAAACAAGTCGGCTGCAGGCTATTCAACTTTGAAAAGATTCAGAGTTGAAACCCGCTAAATAAATACAGTTACCTGTATGTATCAGGGAAGTCAGCTCACTAAATATTTTTAACAAGAAAACTAAAATCTTATCTCTTCGTTTTAACCTTTAACTTGTAACTTTCTTGATACAGGCTGAAAGATTGGCATTTTGCCTGGCACTTGTTTGTGTTGTGTTTTACTTGATTGTATTCATTCTATGTACTCCATTTATTTTCCGTCTCATGTCATCCTTCTTCTATCTTATTCACTTTTCTATCCCTGTCGTCCATGTTATCCTGTTCATTCTGCGTGTGTGTGTCCAATAATTTAACTGACATTTCACACAAAATTGAATGGTAGTGCTATAGGAAAGGTGTGGAGATCACCAATGTTTACAGTGTTTATTCTGCAGCAATCAAATATGTCTGAAGACAGTTTGGTTCCAACCAATTTTGCAGATGTTGAGATACCACAGGATAAGTGAAAATTTTGACCTACTGCTGGAACTACAGGGAAAGTCGGGGCATGATTCAGCCCCTTGGAACCAATGCATATCTATACTAAATTTAAATCTATCCAGTAGTTGTTCAGATATGTCAGTGTGGACCATGTGGTGGATCAACCAACTAACACTGAGTCATGCCACTTGCAAAGAATCCTATAAACAATTTCAAACAACAAACTCTGTCTACATATAAAGAGGCAGTCAGATATAAACACAAGTTCATAATGAAATCCTTCTCATCTTTATCTTTCATTCAGCTCAGTCTGACTGGGTCTGTATCTTTGGAGGATTAGTGGCGCTGACTTCACTTGTTTCACAAATAGAAAATTCTTTTTCATGCCAAAATGTAAACAGTGCCATCCAGCTACGTTAGTTGTTTGTCTACGTGGAAGAGATCTCTGCTCTTTTGGAGTGTTTTTTTTCTTCTTCTTTTTTTCCAATCAGCAGCTCAGTCAGAGCGCTGTTGAAACCTGTTGTACCTGTGGCTTCACCACCTAACTCTATAGAGGTGTGGCTGTGTAAGGGAGGCATTCAGTCGTGCTGAAGGTTTTGCTGTGTCTCAGTTCTCAAATCAAACCAAAACTCTGGTATATAGTAAGTTCTGAATATTAGCATTAGAAATCCACCACAGCTTAAATACCATGTTCTCATTACCTCCTCAGACCGTTGAGTGAATGATTAAACAGGGCATTTAGGTGTGTGTGTGTGAGTGACCTGGTATTCATCATGTTGTGGGGACAAAAATCTGTTTACACAGTCACACTGTGGGGACTCACCTGCCTTACGGGGACAAAATGCAGGTCCCCTTAATGTAAATCATTAAATTTTAGGGTGAAGACTGAGGATAGGGTTACAGGTTAGGTAAGTTTAGGTTCAGGTAAAAGCATGACATCCTATTGGATGTCACGATGGGCACTGGCTCAGGTGTGTGTGTGTGTGTGTGTGTGTGTGTGTGTGTGTGTGTGTGTGTGTGTGTGTGTGTGTGTGTGTGTGTGTGGAGGCAGGAGGGTAAGCGTGTGTGTGTGGAGACAGGAGGGTAAGCGTGTGTGTGTATGTGTGACTCATAGGGTTACATTAATGGGTGTGACCTGTGTGTGCAGTGACGCTTAACCTCACCCTTTCTGAAAGCAGTTTGTCAGAAATATCAGGTGACCACGAGAAGAAGAGTGTTCATTCCTTTGGGTTGTTTGTTCTGCTCTCTCTCTATTCTTGTGTTCATGTCACTGACTGAGGCAAAATTCATTCTATATCCACATATTCTATTTTGCGTGAAGGAAGGACACACACCCCAGACTGATTACCAGCCTATTAAAGGGATAACCCACATTACCCCTCATTTACACCATCCAAATATTTTTGGACTTTGGGAGAAAACAGGCAGATGTGTCAACATTCACACTCAGCTCAAGTGAGTTTGAAGCATACAATCTATTTGCTATGAGAAAACCACTGAGATACCATAGAGTCATTAATATCTTAAGGGATACATCCTTCTGTTTGAGCATCAGTGTGTGGAGTTAATTTTATGGTTATTTGGCATGAAAAACCACATTTCCGACCAGTAAACCCCCGCGAAGTTCGCTGATTATCGGCAATTCACGGCCAGTTTATGGGGAAGTTCGCCCACTCCGAAAATCAACGGAAAGGGACCCTCCGTCGGCGGGGAGCATGGTTATTCGCGCCTCCGCGAAGGTGAGAATAGCTCTAATTAGCACATGAATGCTACCGATGCTACAATTTGGAGAAGTGTTTGAAGACCATCTTGTGTCAATCCCACTGCTCCAGCAAAGCCATCAAAAGTAGGATGGTTTGTCCAAGAGTAACAGATGCTCCTCTGTACAGTGGGGACCTCATTATGTCATCATTAACCTGGAATAAAAAACAGGATCCCTATTAGTTACAGCTCCAGTAATGTGGTTAAAGTAGGAGATGTGATCGAACCATTTGGCCTCTTGGCAGCAGAGGCACCCCCACCCTCTTTCAGAGGCAGTATGAAATGTTGTGACATCGTAAATTAAACTGCTTGCGATTGGCAGAAGAATCAAGAATCTGGATTCCAGCTATGAAGTGTCAGGGGGCTGCTGTAAAATATTGACTAAATATTGACCATTGGCTCTATGATAGCACGATATTCAAAACCACTGGCTGTTATGAGTGTTATGAGTTATTAGTACATTATCAGAAATTGTCATTATTTGGAATCCTGCTCAGCCATTCCCAGTGCCCATTCCAAGCTAACTATGGTACAAGGACAAAATGCTTGATGGCTCTACTGTGCAAATTTGGGATATATTATAATAAAGATTATCCAACTACATGTAGTGTGAACCACAACAGCTCATATTTTACAGGAAGTGATTGAACTTCAACAAGGATTTGATTCATGTCTCTAATCAGACTGGTTTGTATCAAAAATGCTACCATGTGTTCAGAATCAGAAGTTGAGCAGTTATCACCACCATCATCACCATCACCACCATCATCGTCATCCGTGTTGCTGTCGAGGAGGTGCTACAGAGAGGAGAGACACCAATAGCTATTATTAGCTCAGAGAAGTGCTGGATTTAAATTGTTGTGTTATATCAGTTTCTGTGAAAAGGAAAGGATTTAGAAGTTGACAAACAGTATTTATACAAAATCATCATATTGATAATGATGATGATGATGATGATGAATAAATACTGTAAATCAATTTCTAGCCTCGTTAGCACAACTACTACTCATGTTGTCTGTCCTTGGTTCTGAGAGGTCCCCCAGAACATCATGTTTGATAACTCCGCTTTTAAAGTGAAAACTTAAAATGCAAACTCACCTCGAAGTCAGAGTCCAAACTTGCGGCTGTGCCATTGCTGTCTCTGTCCCTGTGGTCATCAAGGGACTGCTAGAAGGAGACAAAAGGTAGCATTATTTCAAAGTGGGGCTAAGTCTTAATCATTATGAGAATACACATAAAATACAGAATGAGTAAACCTACTTTTTCAGGTTCATTGTTCATCCTCCCCTGTTCCTCATTGCTGTCATCTACAGCATGTCCACTGGGTTGCTTAAAAAGAAAAAGAAAAATAAATATTTTATAATAGATAACTAACTACTTGGCTTCATAAGCACCCCTCATGACTCATGTTAGATAACATGACTAGGCTGACCTCTCAGAGCAATGGCAGAAGACATGAGGTGTGCTTATTAGGCCAAAGTGATTTCTGAGCTGTTAAGTTGTTTAAAATGCAAATTCACCTCAAAGTCAGAGTCCAAACTTGCGCCTGTCCCATCGCTGTCAGTGTTGTCATCAAAGGACTGCATTATAAGAGGGGAAACAATTCTATTAAATCACCACACGGCCATCTTGCTAGAAGCTATAGATGAAGCGCGTGGAGACTTTGCAAGCCCGCCAAAAAATCTGATTGGCTCTGCTTTTACTGTCAGTTGCTGAGGCAAAACTAAGTAGACCAGAGGTATAAGCTATGTTAGCAAAGGGACAAGAAAGCTATATATGTGCTAATAAAGTGGATAGAAGAAAACAAAGTAAGTGTGGGATTGGAGAGAAATGTGAAAGACAAAAAAATGTCAAGTGACCCAAAGAGGACTGGCCTGGTGGAACATGGGGTGGTTGGAGTAAAGCCACCTAAAGGCGGCTGGAAAGCTTTTCCGGCCCAGATACTCAGTGTAAAAGGTAAGTGAATCAATTCTGAATAATTCAACGTTAGTGCTATAAGTATTTATGATCAATTGCACCCATCTTATTATTACTTACCGTTAAGTCAAGCAACAAAATGGTAACATATAGTAGTGGTCTGTAGGGAACTTGTTAATGTTGCATCTCCATTAGGTTGGCTAACAAACTTAGCTAGCAAGGTACTGTGACCGCTAACCTAGCTACAACGTACAGATCACAGCATAACCTTGCACTATCATATTACTAACAGCTAGTTAGGCATTATTGAATGTGCTAGCTAACCTCGCTATAAAATAACCCCTAACATTGCAATTTTCTGATTCATTTTGTTATTGTGTTCAACTTTATCCTTTATTATGGCTAAGGCCATCTCACAGCTTTCAAGAGACACCAAGGCCCGTTCAAGAGTGTGTGTGTGTGTGTGTGTGTGTGTGTGTGTGTATGTATGTATGCACCTCCTGTTTTTTTTCTCTAGGGTGAACTCTTCTGATATACAAAAAGGTGATTCCTTACCTTCCATATGTTGTAGAAATCCAAACTGGAATAGTTGTGAAGTCAGTTTCCTAATTTGGAGAAGTTCCTCTCGAACAAAAAATACATCAACAGGGCTTGTCCAGGACGCGGAACGAAAATGCTGAGGGCGATTAAAAATTTATGCGAAATGGAAAAAAAACCCTCCTCGCACAGGGTTAGCTGTGAGCTACCACAACGTTATATCAATATTCGCCGTTCTTTAAGAAAACTGTATTGTTTTGTTTCATGGCTTTCAGGCGTGCCAAAAAAAAACTGCGACTCCCTGCATGCAATGTGAAGCTCAAGGTACCAATCACAGCTCAGCTGTTATTGAGTTGATAGCGGTAGTGGGCTGTCTCCTTGAGCTGTCGGTCGAGTGATGCAGTGAGTTGATGTGAGAGAATTTAGAGAAATGAAGTCGATTAGCTAGTTAGCAATAGTAACGTTAGTGTTACTAGTAACGATACTCAGGACACGTTGGTGGATGATGTTGATGTGGAAGCCGTCCAGGACGTACGTGTAACATCAACGGCAGTTGTCGTCCCATGGGCCAGCTAACATTAGCACAACATGAGCGTTAGCAAAAGTTCGCAGAAGTTAGCAATAGTAACGTGAGTGTTACTACTAACGTTACTCGGGACACATTGGTGGACGATGTTAACGTGGAAGCCGTCCAGGACGTACTTGTAACGTCAACGCCAGAACGCCAGTTGTCGACCCACGGGCCGACTAACATTAGCATAACGGGAGCATTAGCCAAACTGCCGCCTCAAAATCGAACAACTGGGAATCCACCATTTCCGCAATGTTAGAATCTGCCCCCCCTTGAGGAGGCACAATGTCTTGAGTGGCCAGATGGTCAATCCCTGCTGCAATTACTGTTCTTGTGCTTTATTGTAAAACAGAGAGCCTTGAGGAAATCAGAAAGGCAGAGTGTCACTGGATAGAGAGACACAATATGTGGAGTCCAGAAAGGTATGTTGTTACACTATTGTTGAAATAGTCAGATCTAATATTTAAATTACTTACTAAATAATGAAGGTGTTATTGCAGGATGTTCAATCTCATTTATACTCCCTCCTGTCCTCTCCTTTCCCTTGCAATTCGCTTGCTGTTTTGTCATACTAAAATTGCCACTGAGGAAAGTGGTCACTCTGATGATGAGGATGACACACCTCAACCCCAGAAGGTACAGAAATGCTGTACAAACATATGTTCATGTTCTCATTACTTTTTTTCAGTTACCTTTTATCTAAATTATTTGGATTGCTTCAGGTGTGACATAATTTACTGATGATTTGTTGTCTATGTCATACATTTATCATTATGCTTTTACAAACCTGAGTATGTATACAACTTTTGGGCAGTACACATGTTACTATTCAGTCTTATACTCATCACCATAACTGCTGGCCTTTTACACCCTTCCTCCACACTTGTTTTTCAGACTTTTCAGGAGGACCCATACAGGACTCCGAAACGACCAAAGGTAAATGTAACAGTTCATATTATTAAAAGTGCAACTAAGGGGTTTTTTGTGTGTAGTTGATTATTTTATTCATTTATCTTTTTTAAGACAGTAGAAACAGTGTGTAAAATAGGCTGCAGCACCCAACTGATTGTTGTCAGAGATCTCAGTCATGCTGTGGCTAGGCAGCAAACTAGGCAGCAAATAAAGGCAGAATCAGCTATTAAGGGAAAACCAAAAAATGTTTGCTCACTGATTTTCTGCCTGTTATCATCGATACTTATTAAATTAATTGGTAGTGCCATAAATGGTCACAGCCCAACACAAAACATGTTGCAGATCCTCTGAAGTCTGCAGATTCCAAAAATATTAGTATATTCACTCAATGATCTTCCTGTCATCAGTAATGTTTGCCAAAGTTCAGGTTTCCATTCAGTTTGAATTAACAAGTGTGCAATTTTTCAGACCTGATTTTGGTGTTGCACTTGTTTGTTTAATAACATAGAGAAAGCAATTCACTTGAAAACATTTCAGCAGGATTACAACACACCTTCTCCACTTGTACCAACCAGAGCAACAGATAACAGAGAATCACAGATTTTGGGCTTACAGTATATCACGAGATACTACCAAAGTTCTCCATCCATTATTTAACTTCTTTCTTTATCTTCTCTTTCTCACCTGGTAGAGGGACTAAAAAATGATCTAAAGGAGCTTGAGGAGAGGATAAATGACGAGGATAAGGAAATCAGGTGGTTGCGAAGGTTGAACCTCCAAATGCAAGAGGGTAAGTATGGAGGGGAGCCCTTGCAGTAACCTTGAACCTATTTCCATGACAATATTATAATAATAATGCTACAACTATATTAAGTGACAACTCAATTAGTGATTTTGAATAGGTAAGTGTTCCCTCTTTGATTTAATTGTAGGGCTACCAGATACAATCACAAAAACTGTGAAAGACGCTATACAGGCAGCTCAGCCTGCCCCCAGCCACCCGGTGCCTTCTAGCAGCCACCCAGCCCCTCTTCACAACCAAATAGGAGAGACAAAGGTATCACTTACATAGTCAGGAGAAGTGATTTCATTTGTGGACCATGCAGTGTTTCCCATACATTCATTATATTTGGCCTGCCCAAATCCTCTTGTAAGCAATGAATTGATCATCTTTACTTAAATTCTGCTGTCTTTTCATTTCTTCTAATCAATGTTTGGTAATGGCACACTAGTTGCCAGCTCCCCTCCCCCCCAGAACTGAACACCAGAGAGCGAGAGGTGACTTTAGTGTCAAAGAGGAACAGTACGGCGGTTGTCTGGACCTGTTTTGACAGTCACGTATTGTGTAGAACAACCCTTTCTACTGTAGCTTTAAAAAGTATCACAAGGCCATGTGTGACGATTGCATCGCTAAAAACCCGTCTTGACAGAAATGTTAGAGAGCAGAACTCCTTTTGAATGAGATTCAGAATGACACCGTGAAATGACCCTGGCGACAGCAGAGTTCATAGTGAAATATACGATGCCCTTCAATCCACATATTTACATATTACATGTTTACAACGAGGCTTTGCGTTATCTAAATATGCTGTTTTAACTTTTAATTTTGCTGTTGTAAACATTACTGTTGTTGCTCTAGAAACAACATTTAGTTATATTTAAAATATAAATAAATTCTAACCCTGTTTTTAATAGACTGAGCACACACTCATTCATCACCACACAGTAATACTACATAGACTATTTGTGCCAAAATGATGATTTCAAATAATTCCTAGATTTTTAAGACTGCTTATTAGAAACTCAGTAATAGCTAGGAGCTAATTTAGGCCTTACACATACACATTGCACATGTGGGATGCAAACATAAGCTTCGCAACACAACCTGAACCCCAGTAAAAAAAAGTTCAGTCAAATCTTTTTTTCTCACCAGCACCCATGCCAATGCCACACCTTTGAGAACTGGACTTTTTTCCATTCTGGGAGTACACAGATGTATTCTAATATTTCTTTATCTTTGCAGAACGAGTCTGTATTGGATTTAATGAATCGAACCGCCTTGGATTATGCTTAAAGGTGTGATGGCTACAAGAAGCAGGACTGTGATGGACTCCATCTTCACTGTGGAAGAGATGGCAACGTGCTCCATCACAGGAAAAAAGGGGATTGTAGGGGAGAAAAGACAGAGCCTTGACAAAGGCAAAGTGAAGCTAGTAATTGGTAAGCATGCCTGAATATTGTTTGGGTTGGGCAAAATGCTGTTGTATCAGCTTGTTAACACACAAAAATGTTGCTCTTTTTCAATTATTTTCATCAGCATCCTCATTGACACCTATATTACACAACATGAATTAATTGGTGAACCCCGAGTAAATTTAGTAGCATTTCATTTCTTACAGACCATGTCAAAAAAGTTCACAGAGCCATCAGACACACTGAAATCAAAGCCTGCATGGCACAAAAATTAAAAGACACCAGGAGATGAGCTGAGAGGGAAACAGGCTAACCTATTTATACTGTATATGATACTGTTGATGATGATACAGTTTTGGATGGCTTCCAAGGGGCCTGCTGTGGGTCTGCACAGGATCTGTGCTTGTTTATATATTTGACTACTCTACATAGACCAGTCATCACTTGAAAATAACAGAACCAATCCTGTAATCCAGATAGAAAAGAAATTAACCTTTACTTTGATAGAATAGACTGGTGTTTGTACTGCCCTAATCTGATTTTGTCTTTCGATCCCAAAATAGGGACCCTGCTGGAGGATACCCAGAGGACAACACAAACACACAATACACACACACTCTTTCCCCAGAAGACATTTTTTAGAGGCATTTTGATCCTTTTTATGGACAGTTCTGTTCTCACTTTTCATTGCAAATAAACAGTATTTGTATCACTTATATTTGTCTTAACTACTTTATTTCTTGTAAAATTATTAAACTGAATATTAAACACTGGTTTGAAGTCTGCCTTTGTATGGATGGACAGATCATATCGTGAACCCTCATTTTCCTCTTTGACGACATCTGCCAGGCACATCCAAGACTGCTTGCATTCCTAGTTTAGATCTGTGTTTTGTTGGTTTAAATTTCATATAGAAAATGTAAGTACTAAGACTATTTTGAAACCCACTTGGTTTCACATGGGTATTTGAATCAGTTTCAGATGGGAGTTGATATGGCTTACACATGTAAAAAACATGAGTTTCACATGTAATAATATGGGTTTCATATGTAATCACACTGGTGTCACATGGGAGTCTATATGGGTTACACATTTAATAACATGGGTTTCACGGGTATTTTTATCGGTCTCACATGGGAGTTTATATGGGTTACACATGTAATAACATGGGTTATTGTAAAAACATGTGTTTCACGTAATTATATGGGTGTCACATGGAATCCCATGGTTTTCACATAGGAATTTGCTTGGGTTTCACACATTACACCATGAAAAATATTCCAAAACCACATATTTCCCATGTTTAACGTGCAAATCACGTGTTCCATGTTTACATGTCAATATAATCACATGTGACCACATGTGATTAGCACATGTGACATTCATGTGGTTTTTCTGTAAGGGATGTTTTATTTCAGTCATTTTAGTTTTTTTTTTTTGTTTGTTTGTTTTTTGACAATAAGGACCATATTTACAGGGTGACATTAGCATTGTTCTCAATATGTACCCATACAAGGTTCTTCTTCCATTACTTACGTATACAATTAGTATCCATAGGGAGATGTTTGGGGCAGCGCAGTGGGGCAGCAGGTAGTGCACGTGCCTCACAGCAAGAAGGTTGCTGGTTTGATCCCCGGGCGATGCATTTCTGTGCGAAGTTTGCATGTTCTTCCCGTGCATGTGTGGGTTCTCTCCAGGCACTCCGGCTTCCTCCCACAGACCAAAAACATGCTCATTAGGTTAATTGGTGACTGGTGGAAAAAAAATTGCCCCTAGGTGTAAGTGTGAATGGTTGTTTGTCATATGTGTTGCCCTGCAATCGACTGGCGACCGGTCCAGGGTGTACCCCACCTCTTGCCCATTGACAGCTGGGATAGGCTCCAGCCCCCCCGCAACCCCAAAAGGGATAGGCGGTATAGAAAATGGATGGATGGAGGGAGATGTTTGCTATTTTGTTAAACTGTCAGTTGTCCATGTGGAGATACTGAAAACACATATTGATTTGTATTTAAAACCTGTTTGTCCTTCACAGTAAATATGGTATTGAAAACATCAGGCACCGAAATAATGTTCTCAAAGTAAACATTCAACAGTTTAAGTCTGTCATTTAAGAATGAAATAAAAGCCTCCTCATGTGTATCGTGTTTGGAATGTAAGGCTCCAGGTGTTCACAACCATCTTTCCTCTTCCTCAGTGAGTCACAGCCTTGAGGGATACATATTCATGCTAACCAGCAGTGAGCAGTGACCTTTGACCCCACAACCCTTAACTTCCCACCCCCCTAACTTCCTTCTCTCCCTCCCACTGTTGCCCACTTCTGTGAGGTCTGCTGGTCCTTGCTGTCTCCTGTTTCGGTAGAAAGTACAGCAGGTAGGGTGTTGATGTTTTACTACCCTTCTTTTTATTAACTGTTTGAGATTGCCTGATTACATCTTTACGCGTCTTGTACTGTATGTCTGCATGTTACTTGGATACATTAAGGATTCGCACATAATAGTCTTGTTCCGTTTCGGCTGTTCAGTTACTTACTGCATGTCAACTCTGCTGGTGAAAGGTGAACACCCTCTGATTTTTTTATTGCAACCAATGCCGCTTATGTAAACCCTATAAAGTTTTAAAACTCATCTGTCTGTGAACTGGTTTGAGGTTCAAAACATAAGGAGGACATTCAAAGATTTAGGGCACTATTTGGGAGTGCAACAGAATCAGTGAGTGTAGCTGTAATGCAAACCAGTCGACCTGAAGATTGTGCATGAATAGTTCCACAATAATTATGGTCCATCTGCTTTTCCTAGTTATGTACATTAATTGTCCAACCTGTATTCCAAAAAAGTTGGGGCACTGTGTAAAATTAAATAAAACAGTGTGATAACTTTTTAATACATACTCAACTGAAAACAGCACAAAACATATTTCCCTCATCAACTTACTGATTGACAGATTTTTGTAAATATATGCTTATTCTGAATTTCATACCAGCAAGTGAGGTTCACCACAATCACATGACAGTGGAAAGGATGTTGCTACATGGACTTGAAAATACTAATGCTAATAAGTTGGATTCAACTATAGTTACATTTTGCCAGGACATCTTTAATATCATGCTTCTCCATTGAGGAGATCAAGTTGCTGCTGATGTACATGATGGGGATGTTGAATATGATAATAACACTAACCTCTTTAAGATTGTATTACTTATGTGGTGCCTCTCTGTGTTTTCCCTTTCTGCAGGTGTGGTTGGAGGAGGAGGTGGGTGAGGGTGAGGACGGAGAGTTGAAGGGTCCTGTTGTGTTTTGCATGCAGGCAGAGCACGCTGGGACCAGGACATACTACTTCAGCACAGAAAGTCATGAGGAGCAGGAAGATTGGATTAGAGCCATGAGCGAGGCTTCAGAGGTCAACATTCAGCCAACACAAAGGTGCTGTTCACACACATGCATACAGCCATACTGCACAACCAGTGCACACATATGCAATCATATTCTCCCACGTCTATTTGATTGGGCCTATCCAATATGGGAGCCTGTCTCCAAGAACTACAGTGGTAGAGCAGTCGTCCACTTATCAGAAAGTCAATAGTTCAATCCCTGGCCTCAGCAGTCTGCATGTCTAAGTATTCTTGTTCTCGATGCTGTGTGTTGGTGTGAGAGTGTGTTAAAGGTCCCATATTATAAAAAACTCACTTTTTCTGGGATGTTGGGTGTTATTTTGGGTCTCTGGTGCTGCCACATGCATACAAAGTCTGTAATAAGACTGTCCATGCTTTTTTGAGTGAGATACGGATTTCTGAAAGAATCCTGTGTGCAGCTTTCAAACAAGCTGATCAAATTCTTTGCGGACAATGAAATAATAAGCAGGTACATTTGCACCCACCAGCCACCATCTCCCTCCCCATCTCCCCTCCCATCAAGGCATAAGTATGGTGTCTTTCCACCCACCAGATACAGCACTACATTCTCAGAGATCCACCTTTTCGTTGTCGAAAGCACCGTGTTAGGAATCATCAAAGTGTACCACGCAAAGTGTTCTGTTGCTGGCTGTAAAGACAAGCACAAATCGCTCCATCAGCTCCCAGCTGCAGAAGACAGAAGAGCATCGAGGATTGAATATTTTTTTTGAAGGCAACGTCCCAGCTACAGTTGGCAAAAAAATGTTGCAGTGTACTAACCACTTTCTCCAACCTCAGTCAGTACAAGGCAGGATTAGCCAGGAAACTTTTTCTAAAGGAGGGGTCATTTCCAAGTTAGCGTGGAATACCTGCAGACAAGGGACATGTAAGTACACAAATAATTAGCTGTGTGTTTCTTTTGAAGATTAGCACAAACTCTTGCATGTTGTAGCGTGTGTTTTGCCCAATAGCAGAAGCTAACGTTAACCACTAGCTTCTAGTTAGCGATCAGTATGGTCTCTATATGCAAACCCAGCGACCCAGTTGGTCAAGCGATACATACACAGACCCTCCGCCAGATCTAAGCTTTGGGAATTTGTGAAAATAATGCATTTGGAAATATTTTCTAAACTGGAATATGTTAGCAAAGCCCAGGGCAAAACGAGTGTATGGTTGAGACTGCTACGTCACAGCACAATTTACATTCCAAGCCAACCATTCTGTGCAATGAGTTTCTTCTCTTGGAGTTTATTGATGAGTGATCCTTTTTTACACTGTATTTAGCTGTTGGCATAGCTATACACGTAAAGTAAAGTTGATGTCACTTTTCTTTTTCATATAGGCCAGTGCATCATTGCAGTTACCTGCTGTTGATCAAGTGTAACAGTGAGCTGTTGCAGCCTTATTTGCTTGAATTTATACTGTAACAATTAGTATGCCCTGTTATCATAAAAATATACTTTTGCTACAGCTATCCGGGCTACTGTTTCCTGCAAGGACTAATGTTTTAAGGACTAATGTTGTAATGCACTGCATTAATGTACCAGTGTGTGTGTGTGTGTGTGTGTGTGTGTGTGTGTGTGTGTGTGTGTGTGTGTGTCTGTTTTTGTGTGTGTTTTTGTGTGTGTCTGTGTATTGTACAGGGTATGTTGATGATTTAACTTGACATCTTCCCTGGGTGTCAGGAAACTCCTGATGTATCTGAAGTACAGCGCATGATGGGATGACTATACAATGTGAACATCTGAATTCACATTTTTCTAATTTGGATTCAGTGAATCCTTCACTTATACTGTATTTCCATGTACAAATATTCATAACTGTGGTCAATACATTTCTATTGTATATCTGTAAAATGTTTCATTTGAATAAATGTGTAATATACAGTATTTGCTTAGGAAAAACTTTGCTATATGTTCAAGAAAAAATATGATCTGAATTTGTGGCATTAGCTGACTATATGTGGTTTATTATGGCGTATGAACACTGTTAAAACTCACTGATTTGGCCCCAATAGCTTTAAAGGACCCGGATGGTTGATCATGCCTGGAGGTCTTGCAGCTGTCTAATAACCTATTATGCATAACATTAGAGTATCTGCAGTGGCATGTTATCTGCAATGATACACTGCGATCATAAGTGAAGGTAAAGATAATGTTACCTGTGGCACCTCCTGGCAGCATATGTGACCAGCCACAAGAAAACCAGCAACAAGTCTCCTGGGGGGCATTTTGAGTTATTTACATTATTTATTTACATTCTGAAAGTGTAGTTTCTAAGCTTCCCAATGATGTCTAACACATGGAAATCTGAAAATTTTGAGGAAGATGTGGCCATTTGAATGTAGGCAATCCTCAGACTAGTTTTTTTGAGAAATCCAGCCTGAAAGATTCTCACCTAGGGGAGCCAGGTAACACAGTTCTGCTCATTGCATCTTATTTACATAAGTCCAACCTGTCACAGTCTGCCAGCTTCGTATGCGCTGCCACCCTCTCTCTCATCTGCACACCTGCTCAGCCAGCACACACCTGATGCTAATCACAATCAGTGCCATACTTAAGTAGCTTCCTCTCACTCACTCTTCGCCAGATTGTTCTAGCTCTCATGCAAGACTCTCCAGCGTACACCTTCGGACAGATCCCCTGGTTTCGACCCAGCCTGCCTTCGACCTCGTCTGTTCTCCTGTTTCCCCGTAAAGACCCCTGTTTCTGTGAACCCGACTACGAGTTTCGTCTTGCCCCCCTCTGGACCACAGTATCTGAGAGAGTCACGTGTTTCTCCTTCCAGTTGGAGTTGCATTTAGATCCTGGTATTCCCCTTGACAAAACCCCTAACCATTGTTCAAACTATTGTAGTAGTTTGAACAATGGTTATCAAATGGAAATGGAAATTCTTTTGTTACACAAAGTCCCTGAATAAAAATGAAAAACAAGAAAGGTTATATACTTATAAGTTAGAAGGAGCAAATGTAGATACTTATTCCTAATATTAAATAAAATAAAATAAATTCTGTCATTCTGTGGTGCAATGGGATGGATTAGTCTGTTGTTGAATGAGCTGAATGAGTCAAGTCTGTTATGGTCTAGTGGTTGTTGAGCAAGGAAAAAACTATGGTGTGAACCCAAAAGTGCAGACTGACAAAAGAAGTTGAGCAAAATACAGTCCCAGGTGCTTTATTAACAAAAGACGGCAATCCAAAATCCAGTACAAAAATCCAAAAACCAAAAGCAAATACTAAAAAAAACACAAAATAATAACTAACGGGGAAAACAAAGAGACAAAGAAGAAGAGAAGACAAAGACAAAGAAGAGAAGACAAAGACAAAAGAAACACACAGGGTGCTTTTCACCCTGCTTTTACAGCTGTGCAAACGTCATCAGTAATTGACGTCGCTTCGGACTGACGCTGTGGAGCGAGGATTTTTCGTTTCGGAGTTTCGTTTCCTCCGTCCTCACGTCCCTTCCTTGCATCCCTCTTTCATGTCCTCGCTGGGCGGAGCTAAGACGCGAAGAGAGGAAGCGAGTGGAGGAGACGAGGAGACCAATTTATGGAATGAAAAGCACCCACAGACTTAAATAGAGGGGGAACTAAACAGACGCAGGTGGACGCAATCACAAATCACAAAGGAGGGAAACATATAGGAAGTAAAGAGAACTATGACACACAACGGAAGGCTACCAAAATAAAACAGGAACTCAGGATACCAAAGTAAAACAGGATCCTATCCCTCCGGAGGCCGGCGGCGATATCCCCCTGGAAAACAGCAGTGAAGGCGATATCCCTCCGGAGGCCATCGGTGGAGGTGACACCCCTCCTGGACTGGAGGCAGGCGAGAGGACTGCTGTGCTGGGAACCAGTGACGGGGCATCTGGGGCAGGAGGTGGCTCTGGCTCTGGCTCGGTGAGTGGCTGCGGCTCCGGATCTGGCTTTGGCTTTGGCTCGGTAGGTGGCTGCAGCTGTGGCTTTGGCTTGGTGAGTGGCTGTCGCTGGCTCTGGCTCTGGCTCTGGCTCTGGCTCTGGCTCTGGCTCTGGCTCTGGCTATGGCTCTGGCTCTGCCTGTGGCTCTGGCTCTGGCTCTGGCTCAGGCTCTGGCTGAAGCTTGGGCTCTGGCCCTGGCCGTGGCTGTGGCTTTGGTTCAAGCTTGGGCTGTGGCTCTGGCTGTAGCTGTGGCTGTGGCTGAAGCTTGGGCTGGTAACTTGGAATCTCACGCTGGGGCTGAACCTGGTGCTAAGGTTAAGGCGGAGGCTGAAGCTTGAGCTGGTAGCTGGGAACCTTGGGCTGAGGCAGAAGCTTGGGCTCAGAGTTGGCAACCTGGGGCTGAGGCTGAGGCTTGGACTTGTAACTGGGAACCTGAGGCTGGGGTTGAGACTTAGGCTGGTTCACAGCTTTATGTCTGCGGACCCTCTTCCTTCCAGTGGGGGCTGTCTTGAAGGCTAGCTGGGTCCCCAAGAATGGAGACCTCTCATCCTCAGGCAGGAAGCTTGCCAACTCCAGCACCGAACATGGTTGGAGAGGAGAAGGCTGTTGGCTATCTAGCTTGCAGGTTGTAGTAAGTAGACCGCTAATAAGCCTGGGGCTAGCTGACTTATCGACTGGAGCTGGTAGGGAACTAGTAGGCTGCTGGCTAACTGACTCATGGACAGGAACTGGCAGGGAACTAGCAGGCTGGTGGCTAGCCCACCCAGAGACTGGAACTGGCAGGGAGTTAGTGGACTGGTGGCTAGCTGACTCATGGACAGGAACTGGCAAGGAACTAGCAGGCTGGTGGCTAACTAACTCATGGACTGGGACTGGCAGGGAGCTAGCAGGCTGGTGGCTAACTGACTCATGGACTGGGACTGGCAGGAAGCTAACTGGCCTGTGGCTAGCCGACTCATGGGCTGGGGCTTACAGGAAGCTAGCAGGCTGGTGACTAGTTGACTCAAGGACTGGAACTGGCAGGGATCTAGCAGACTGGTGGTTCGCTGATTCATGGACTGGAACTGGCAGGGAGCTAACCGGCCAGTGGCTAGCCGACTCAGGACTTGGATCGGGTGGGATGCTAGCAGGCTGGGGGTCTGATGGCTTGCAAACTAACCCTTCTTCCAGGATGTATTTAAGGGAGTCTATCGCTTCACACAGCCTCGGCACGGCAGGATGACCCCAGAACCAGGCCTTGCCATATAACAAAGTCTCTAAGGCGGTTAGAGCAGCCCATGCCTCCTGTGGGTCTAAGGAGTCATCCCAAACATAAAAAGCCAAAAATTCAATAATGGACTCAACATCTTTTGTCTCCTCCAGCCGAGGAAAAAAGTCTGCTGGGTACAGTTCAGGTGGGATCATTCTGTTGTGGTCTGGTGGTCGTTGAGCAAGTGCAGACTGACAAAAGAAGTTGAGCAAAATACAGTCCCAGGTGCTTCATTAACAAAAGACGGCAATCCAAAATACAAATACTAGAAAAACCACAAAATAATAACTAACAATGAAAACAAAGAGACAAAGAAGAAGAGAAGACAAAGACAAAAGAAACACACAGACTTAAATAGAGGGGGAACTAAACAGACACAGATGGACGCAATCACAAATCACAAAGGAGGGAAACACATAGGAAGTAAAGAGAACTACGACACACAACGGAAGGCTACCAAAATAAAACAGGAACTCAGGATACCAAAGTAAAACAGGATCCTAACAAAGTCAAGTTAACTTTATTGTCAATGCTGCTATATGTACAGGACATTAACAGAGGCCGGCACTTAATAATCACAAACTCCAGGAGAGGTGAACAGTGTCTACAAATCACCACAGCATCTTGACACCAAGCATCCCTGATGTAAACACGGACCCCGCCGCCGCGGTGTTAGCCGGTCCAGCTGGGTGGCGGAGTCCGGTATGCTGTTATTGTGCCATGTTTCCTTAAAAATGAAAACATAGCACTCTCTTTCACAGTCTGCTGGGTCGTTCTCAGAAGGTGTATATAGTCCAGTTTGTTGTCCAAGGAGCGTACATTGGCAGGTACGATAGATGGTTTAGCTGGCTTGTGTGGACTCACCGCTAACTTTAGCCGGGGTGCCACCACGTTTTCCCCACTTCCACCTCCTCTCACACTGCCTGCGGCGCTTCCTGTGCGGGTGCGCTGCAGTAGTGGGAGTCTGTGTCAAAACGGGCCATCGGAGTAGGCCGAGGTCGAGTAACTCAGCTTAACTTAGCATGTGTCGGGTTTAATTTGCAGATTGCTGTGTTGCCGATGTCAAAAAGAGTCCCACGGCTGTATGTGCACATTTGGACAGACATGCGTGACGAAAACATAGAATTACTCAAACACACCGACAAAGACAAACATGTAGACACCACATTATCGGGACAGAGAGGAGCCGCTGTGTCTGCACATCGTCTTCATCTTCAGCTAAGGTCAACTGTAGATTAGGGATGTTCTCCAGTGTAATGCAGTTGATCTCGTTGATTTCTTCAGTTTCATCTTCTAGTTCATGCTCAGAATCAGAAGTGAGATCACGGTCAGTGTAACCAGACGCTCCATAAGTAGCCATGTGGTTCCCTTTTAATGTGCAGCTGATTGGCCGAAAAAAGAATAGAAGCACGTGAATAGCCAAAGAAAACCAGTGTGCTTTTTACTGTTGAATAGCCACACCCCCAACTAGGACCAAGAATTTCCTCTATAACAACCCAAATTCAAATGCAAAGTTTATGATTTTAAGGCCCCCAATACTGTTATTTGAAACATGGAGTGGCTTCTTCATGATTTGAACATACATATTCTGCAAAAACATGAAAATCACTAATTAAAAAAAAAAACAAAAAAAACGATTTTTCTTTGTTTACGCAACTTGCGCTGGGCGGACTTGTTGCTGGTTTTCTCATGGCAGGTCACATATGTTCTCAGGTTCTGACTGCATTGTTGCATAATTTCCACATGTGCACCTATACAAACAAATAATAAAAACTGACAATTCATGCATGTATAAAGCTAAAGAAATAAACCTTGCATACCAGTATTTGAAACCAATAATAGCACCTATGTTTTGCATGTGTGTGCTCTAGCTAGCTACTTTTTCTCAGCCTGAGGTGAATGGCCAGTAGTGCTAGGCTAGGCTTTCTCAAGTTTACAACGCGAACACATCTGGTTGACAATTTGGTACCTTGAAACTTGCAAGACGTAACTTCACGTTTTGTGAACAAGAAGCAAAGTATAGTTTACTTATAACTGTAGTATAAATACGAATTCAATAGGCTTACTGTGTAATTGGCTAGCTTCTAGAGATAGCTAGTGCCAGCAACAAGCATCTATCTTTTTGACACTGACTTAAAATATCTAAGTTCCAAAAAAAAATGGAAAGACATTTTTTGACTAACCATTCGTAAGCATCCTGCTCAATTCTCTGAGTCTGAGGTTCTGTAGGAACCTCCCCTCCTTCCTCAGGATCTGATTCAGGCTTGAACATGTACGGTTGAACTACTGAACTAGGACTAGGTCTGTTCAGTGCCACCATGTCCGCTACTTTCACTTTCACAAAGCTTCAGATACCATAAACAGTGCTTTCTGAAAGGAACAAACAAATGAAAATAGAGGTAGGTGAGAATCCTTTCCTAAAAGCTATTTCCAGCAAACTGCTTCAAAAACATGTTTTATGGAACTCATAGACCTATGTTAACTTGTTGAAAAGCTTTATAATATGGGACCTTTAATGCTTGTCATGAGCAGGAGGCCTAGTCGCCATTGTATGAACACTATAGTTCATTTACCATTTACTTTCTGCATGGAGCAGGTCTAGATTATACTCATTAATGTAGAGAGACTCAAAAATTCCCTTATGACCAAGAATTTGGAAATGGCAAGCAAAAACGTTGAACAGGCAGAAACCTCGAGCTGTGGGTGGCGTGCGATCTGCCTTGACTTGGTTTTAGAGACAGACAGAAAGAGATGCACTGCAAGGACAGTAATGACAATAATATAGATAAAATAGTAGAAATATGACCAATAAATATAACAGTAACAGTGTGCATAAGCATGATCCACACTCCAGACACAGCCATGATCCGTCAGAAGTTAGCAATATGCATTAGTGGTTCATTAATGCATGTTACTAGCTTAGTTTATTGTCGGAAGTCAACTGGCAGTCTAAGCCTACAGAGCATAACAATGAACTGGTACAAGGCAAGTCTGAGCCAACCTTTATCAAAAAGGAAAGTTTTAAGCCTACTCTTAAACATAGAGAAGGTGTCTGCTCCCCTGCACCTAGAATGGAAGATGGCCCCCCAGGAGAGGAGCTTGATAGCTGACAACTCTGACTCCCATTCTGCTTTTGGTGACTTTAGGAGGCACAAGCTCTGGGAATGCAGTGCTCTAGTCGGGTAATAGGGTACTATGAGCTCTTAAAGATGTCTCTTTAGGACTTTGTAAGGAGAAGGATTTAAATTTTGGGGGGGATTTTACTGGGAGCCAGTGCAGAGAGGCTAGTACAGGAGAAATATGATCTCTTTTTCGTAGTTTTTGTCAGAATATGTTCCACAGCATTCTGATCAGAGTCTTTAGCAACTTATTGGTACAGCCAGCCTGAAACTAACAAATATGTGGACTAGTTTTTCTGCATTGTTATTCAGTTGCTTTCCATCAAAACAGGCAAACATGCAATGTACTCTCATAGTAAAAAAAACCAAAAAAACATTATTCAGCTTTTTCTACGGTTATGTTTAAGTACTGACAATACTTGGTTAATGTTAGGGAAATGGTCATGGTTCCCCATGATCATGGTTTATTTTAAGTGCTTAAAATAATGCTTTTGTTAGTAGTAGTTTCATTCATTCCAATGGACGGAATTCTAACGTACACATACTCTGAGTGCTGGTCCAATTCAAAGACTGCATAAGAAGATTTTTTTTTTTTTTTTGGCATTTTTACTCTGTGTTGTGCTCATGATGAACGAAGACTGTCACTGTCTATAAGACTTCATGCCTACAGCTTTGGTTCTTTTTTAAGTGAGCCTGAACCAGACCAGATGAAAAGTTTGTTTGCCAAGTACAACTGGACATTGAGATGAATGCAACATTAAAAGGATTTCTTCTTTCCTTCAGTAACACAAAATGACAATTTAAGGAATAGTTACATGTTGAAGAATTTTTCTGGTTCTGTAATCTTTTTTGAAACAAAACTTGTTCTTTTCCCTTCAAACTTCACAGAACAGCCTTGGATACCACAGCTGATCTCACCCACACCATGGTGACCAAGGCACATAACACACAACAGCATCTACACACACAAACACACAATGAAAATGAGAGTGATTTGCCTGCATCCCTAAAGATCAACAGGGTCAACAGTCTTGAGACACCCCCACCCTCCACCCCTCTCTCAGATCTGGAGGGAACAAAGAATGATGGAAGGCAAAGAGAAAGCAATGATGAAAGGGAAGGACCTGGTCCTGATTACATCCCTCACCCAAATCACCATCCATATGGTTGTGGCAATTATGGCCCTTGCAAAACCATTTCACACAGCAGCAATAGTAAACCCCTTCCATCTAGGTGTCACAGTGACCATCGTGCCCCTCAGCGTCACCCAGAGGGGGTTGCTGGTCCATCTCATAATCCCAGTGAGCAGCAAGAGAATGTGGTGCTGAGGAGGGGTTTTGTGCCCAGGACAGCTCCAGAGAGGGTGGCCCAGAGGAAGAGCTCCATGGCCCAACTGCAGCAGTGGGTCAACCTGCGGCGGGGCATGGCTTCCCAGGAGGACATCAACAGGTAGATCAGTGTAGAAATACAACACCCATTTTCCTTTTCCTCCAAGTTATAATGACTTATAACTTCTAAGTGTCTTATGGATGCTCTTCACTAGTTGCATTTTAGAGGTTGACTGATGGGGCTTATAGAAATATTATAACAACCTACACTCACCTATACACATATCAGCAAACAACTGTAGTAAGAACTTAGTATGCTCTATTAGTTCATGCAGCATTAGAAGTAATACATGTATGAAAAGTGAAAGTGAAAAGATGAAGTACATATTGATACACGTGTAATCAATGCTTCATGCTTCATCATAATGTTGCATTGTTGGTGGTAGGTGATACATTTACAAGAATTTATACTGCATCATAAATGATAATTTTGTAAGTGTAAGATATCAAAATGCAGAGAATTACAAGTAAAATTTGTTTGAATATATCATATAGGTTCTATAACAGAGTGCTCCATTCCAAAAGCATTACAGGTCACACAACACAGAATCATCAGTTGAATTTTAGCTCTGTACTTGCAGAATGGAAATAGTACAAGTAACATTATGAATGCATTGTAATCCTCTATGAATGCCCCCATAATACATTATAGATGTGGTCTTCATAGAAAATGTTGCAGAAAGATGTAATAATTCAATAAAATTTCTGCACAAAGCAGCTTTAATGTTAATTAAACCAGCATACAGCATAGCACAGTTCATGACCAGTAATTTGAGGGGAAACACTGACATTATCATATAAATAAGGATCTTATTTCATGCACTCTCAAAATGTGACTTGAACATTTGGGCCATAAAGTGGTTTATGTAATGAAATCTCTTTCCATGTTTGAAATAAATAATGCCAAAATGTTTTATTTATTTAAAGAAAAAGACACTAATCAAGGTGCAATAGCATGAGATGTGTGTTACAATACATTGGGACGAAAATGTAGTTTCATTTTTTATTTTAGCCTAGCTTTTATTGAGCAACATGAAGAGGCCACGCTTGATGAATCAACTTTCAACTGCTGTTTGTTAAAACACCCTCAAACTTATTTCATGACTTAACATAACACTGGATAAGACAATAATCTCAATATCTCCCTGTCCTTCCAGCCCATCTCATTTCTACCCAGTGAACCATGGGGTCTCTGCTGACTATTATGTCTACGCCGGTGACCCCCATTATGTGGAGGACTATCCTCTGTACCTGCCTGGGGTCCGACCTGACAGCATTTGCTCAGTCTCTGCTGTCAGGGGATATGGCCGACACTGGACGGTTGAGGAGAAGCGCCACTCACTTAGAGATGGACCACATCAGCTGTATGGACCCCCAGTACCCAGGGATCAATGGGGGCAACAATACTATGGTGGAATGGAATCATCCATAAGGCGTCTGTCCATACAGCCACGCTCCAGGTCTGTTCCCAGGTCACCATCCTCGTCATCGGGTGGGCCCTACTCACCAGTACCACCCAACTTTGCCTCCCCGGCTCGATCGCCATCTGCCCGATTTGACCGGTTTCCAAGGAGGATGAGAGAAGATGTGATCTATGCTGATCCATCTGTCTACAGCCTGAGGAGATCACTCAGTTCACCAAAGGTGAATTGACACGTGTGTGTATGTGTGTGTGCATTGGTGACTGCATCAGAACATGACAATTTATTTTCCTATCAATCATTTTTTGGGATTTTTGCTTTGAAATATATGACGATTACTTATGGGATCAGACATGTTTTTCTTCATAATTACACTGAAAATAGATATATATAAAAAAATAAGTATTGATTTTCATTATATAAAGGAAATAAAAAGTGTGATTGAGGATGAGAATGAAGATTCAAATTAAAAACATTTAAATTTCATGTATTATTTTAGAATTACCACACCATTTCCAGAAAACAAATTTCAAAGAGTGTAACTGACCTTTAGTAAAAGAAGATTCTCAAAAAGTCAGTGGGAATTAAAGGAAGAGCGAGGGAGTGATGTTTTGTTTTCATATACTGTGACCATAACCATTCATCTTACTGTACTCCACTCTAAAAACTTTCCTTCATTCTTGCCTCCATTTCCCTCTTTTTCCTCTTCCTCTGTCTTCTTTCCTTATTACCTTCTCTCCTACTTTCAGTATAACTACCCTGGCAATAGGAGGTCCTTAAACCAAGGGTTATACCACTACAACTACCCTGTATCCCCTTCCAACCACAGTAAAATGGTATGTGCCGCTAATGTGCTGTAATACATATCCATCTTCTTGATAACACATATGGGCACACACACAGTCCCGTGGTAGAAGGCACAGTAAACAGTAGTTTTGGCACAATCCAGTTTTGTGTAGCTTTGCTTTGCAACTGCAGACAGCTTTGGGGTTTCTTCCACACATCTGTCGTAACCCTTTACACATCACTCTTGTTGGGAGTGTTGAGACCTTGCTTCCCAGCATTTGTTCCTGCTACTCCTCACTGCTGACCTGTCCTAGGCATGCCGCTTGAACCACTCTTGCATACATAAGTGTATGAATGTATGTATGTGAGTTTACACATGAGAGAAACATAATATTTTTTACCTCTTTCCATGAAATGATTGTGACGTGATTTATTCTTGGCAGATAAAGTGTATATATCTTCTCAAAACTTGATCAATCAAAATCTTCCAAATATATCACAATGAAAAATAAATTACAATTAACCTTTACAAACTGTAGTCAGGCTTAAACAAAATTGGGGGTATTGTTTAAATTCTTCAGCCTTGGTCAGTTTAAGAGGAAACACATAATCGAGAAGATTTCATGCATATGAATGTCCAATATTGCTGTTTGAAATGTCACACAGTCACTAATATTGAGTATGGCAACCCCTGACACGGATCAGTGCATTAAGACGTTGTGGCATACTGTCCACAAGCTTGTAGACGTTGTCAGTGGGCAGGGCATCCCCCTCTTCGGTCAGAGCCTGGGAATATTGTCCCTCTCAGTGAAGGCTCGGCCTAAGGCATCCTGTGCATGCTCAATAGGGCTCATATCAGGGGAGCAAGTCGGCCATGGCATCTTCTGCACCTCCTGAGTCAAGATATTCTCTGCAGCTGCCCTATGTGCTCTAGGCTCTGTGTGTTGTTGTCTTGCAGACGAAAGTTGTTCCCAAAGACTGGTCTCGCATGTGGGAGGCAATGGCTCTCCAGCTTGTTCCTGTACAAAACGGCATTGACGTTTCGATCCAGCACCAACAATGGTATCTTTCCTCCATAATGAATACCATCACTGAGCTGCCACCAGCTTGAGTGGTGTCCTGGATACGGTCATTGCAAAGGATTTCACCACATAATGGCTGAACCTGTTGTCTTCCATCTGTATGGTAAAGGATATAGCCGTTCTCATGGGAAAGATAACACGTCGCCAGTGGCCAAGCTGTACTCTTTTGTGCTCCCTAGCCTAGAAAAGTCAAGCAACTCTGTGTTGAACAGTTAGGCGTGGACATTTGGTCATTCGTCTTGCTCGGTAACCATGCTGAAGAAACCTTAAATTTACAGTTTGGCGGGATATGTTGATTCCATGGTGTCTTCTCCACAAACGACGATGGCGGTTTGCTGGCATTTTCTGGTTTCTGCAGCACAGATTAAGCAGTTACCAATCATCTCGTTTGGTAGTCAGTCATGGTTGTCCTGGAGAGTTTCGTGGCCACAAATGACCCTCCTCTTGATGAACTTTGAGGATTTCAGACCACATCCTGGGATATATATATAGCAATATAGACTCGTTTGTGTCCATCCTGTTGTAGTGCAAGCACTCTTTGGCATATTGCCAGTGGCATCGGATGAGGCATATCCTAGAGAAGTTCTGTGTCAAATTTGGTTGAAAATTATTTCAGACAATTCTGAAAGCGTTGACCTATTGCATATGTGCTTTAGGCAGGAAACGGATGACACAGGAAATAAATTGTCTTTTATAGTGCAAAACAAATGTTATGCATGAATTAATTTCACCTGGGTAATTGGGACACCTCATGTAATCATAGCACCTGGTCAAAAGTGATGACTGATGCATTTAAATAGGAATAAGTAGAGGATTGTGTCTGACAACAAAATTATCCCAACTTTATGGGCAAGTGTAGTATAATGTTGCATGTTCAGTTCTGTCAGTTAAAAACAACAACAACAACAAAATATCTAGACATTTTTCCAAATGAGATGGGTACTCTAGGTCAAAAGGTAAAAGTAGTGGATGATTAGAATCCAACTTTCACTTAAGACCGGAATGGACACTGGAACATCAACAGGGACCAAAACTTCTGATAGTATTATTGGAAGAAGTCAAAGGTCCAGGACCAGGAGTCAGTGGACAGCCAGAGAAAGATCAAGGATATTCACATCTTATACGTATGAACAGAGACACTGCCAGAACACAGTGCCTGCCTGAACCCACCTGATGTCCTCAGATCTCAGAGGCAGCACTGGTTTGGGCCTGGTTAGTGCTTGAATGGGAGACTGCTTAGGGGCTGGAAGCAGATTTGTGTTTTAAAAGAGCTTTGACTGGTTGTCATATTAGTCCAGACTAGGAAAGCACTATATATAAATACAGTCCATTTACCATCTTTTTACAATCAACAGAATATGGTACAGCCCAGAACAAGCTAGCAACACAAACTCACAAAGACCCAAGAACAATGAAAATAAGTTTTTTTTGTCAAAAACTGCCCAGACATAAATACCTATTTAATTTATCTTAAAAGTGTTATAGTTGATCATTGCCTAGGAGCGGTAAACCTCCAATATGATTGGCAGGTCAGTTGATGTGCTTTGCTTTGCTGCTGTTTTCATTTGAAAGCTTTCTATCTATACTGTATGCATTTGTGTGACTTCCATGTTTGTCATTGGCTCAGGAGGACATATTAGATCTTCAGCTCCAGCGCAACCTGGATTATTTAGACCAACAGGTAAGAGGGCACACACACAGTATTGTTTGCCAATACATATTGCATAGATCGTGTTTCCCACCCAGTGTTTACAATGTCACATTACCTGTCTCCTTTCCTATGTTTCTTATTTTCTTCCAAAACATACTTCCTGTAATTAGCTTAAAAATATTATCAGCATATCCTAAAGCAGTTCCAATGATGTTCCAGTCATCCTGTTAAACATGTTGTTAGGTGTCTGTAAACTCTAAAATGAATCTTGAGTGCTTGAGAGGAGAAAGACAAGAAATGGCATGGTTACCCAAAAGATGGATGGCTCATCAACAACAAAGCTCTGTGTACAAGGAGGAGAGAGCACCACAAGGAGGTATTCTGTAAGGAGCAGTACATTAGAGCTTCTTTTATGGATTAAGCCTTAGTTAGTGATTCTATTTTCAAGATGGGCTGTCTTAAATCAAAATTATTAATTAGGGAAGTTCAGAGCCAGTGTGTGTGTAGTCCAGTGAGCCATTAAGCTTTTTCTGGCATGCCTCTCTTCAGAAACTGAAAAAAGTTCACACACCAGCCCCTCAATTTTTATCAATCATTAACAATGACAGGGGAAGCAACTAACAAAAAAAAGATTCAAATTGAATTTTAGTCAGATAAAGGTCTGTATGATAGCATCATGGGCGTCTGCCACCAGCGACGGCTACCAAAAGTGATGGCAAAGGAGGGAGATAGTCTGGTTGGCTCCAGGGTGGCAAGCAAGATGGTATGTACCTGGGAATGGACTGGATTAGGCACAAAGAGTTTATTACCTGGATCAGGATGCTGTTGCTGGGCTTCCCAGATGACTATTTCAGTGTCCCAGGGGAGTGGTGTGACAACCCGACCGCAGGCAGAATGGTGTTGAATGTCGCGTCACGCTGAGATGGTGAGAACTAACAGGAAAGTGCAAGATCCTTGTTGAACACTTCCCAAAGGTCATGATACACAGTGGGAACTCTGGAGAGGTCTGGGGGATCAGATGTGGAAGTGAGTGAGCTGGAGACTCCACCTGCTGGTGGGAGAGCAGAACGAAGGCAGAGAGAGTGAGAGTGGGAGCTCCAACCCAGAATTGTGTCAAGAAACCAATCAATGTGAAGTTATGGAGCTTCAACTAAGGAACACCGAGAATCAGAGGTGAATGTGGTGCTTGAATAGTGTGAAAGGAGATCTCATCTTCATGGTGGTTACCGGAACAGTTTAACTGGGGTGGTGCAGTGTGTTACCTCCGCCAGGAACTCCAGGGCCTCCAGTTTGTAGCCAGCCTTTATTGTGAACCGCTCATCCAAAAGGTTGTCCTCAGCTTCAGAATCTACAAGGGCAAGAAGAGACAGAACCTCCCCTCCCACACACAAAGAGACTTGGACTTGGAATGTACAATCTCATGGGCCGGACAGGACATGAAGAAATGAAATGACCCACTTGACCCCAGTACACACACTCACCTGCCTGGGTCCTGTGGAGGCACTCTGTAAGAGTCAATCAGGCTCTCCCAAGCTGCATGAGCTCATCATCCATAGGTTGGTCCCAGTAGTACGCTTCAGGAGGTGGAGGTCGGTTGGGTCGTGGAGTTGACTATGCTGGAACATGGGCAACTCTCTCAATCCTTGCCATCACTGACCAGCACACACAGGTTGGCGGGCTCGTCATGGGTGGCTAACTCGTCCCTGAGCTGCTTGTTGAGTTCCCTGATGAACACACGCGTCGGCTGCCAGGGTCCAGAAATCCACTGGTTATTCAGTGACAGAGTGCAGTCCCTGTCTGAGGTTCAGGAGGCTGGAAGCATTTCCACCATGTTTAGGGTGGTCAAAAACAGTCTTTAATCTTTTCTTGCAGTTCAAAAAGGTGAGTGTGCTTATACTTGTGTTAGAATTTAATTCCTCAGTCCACAACAGCGCTCTGCCTCGTAGCAGTCCCATTGCATAATCAACCTTAGACTGAACAGATGAAAAAAATTGGGGCTGCCATCTCAACACAACACTGCAACAAAAAAAACATGATAATTATCATGGGTTCTGTCAAAGGACTCAGGGTTGCTCACATGAGTCTCATTGACTGATGGGGGCTCAGCCAATGATGTCTGGGGTTGGTTCTGGTCCTGTAGAGCAGCTGCCATGTGAGTCATTAGGCGTGAAAGCTTGGAGACCTGGGCCACCATATGCAATATCACATAGGGTTTGGAGCATTTGTTCGTGTTGTCCAAAGCGAGCATCTTGACAAGATATTTCATTCCAAACTGGATCTGATGTGTCCATTTTGTTGCCAGTTCCTTCTGTTAAAGTGAAGCCTTTAAATGTTTAATGGACTCGCTAATGCAGACCGGTAGGCATAATGAAAGAGCATAGAAAATGTATTATAAGAAGAAACAAAACCTCTTACACAGAATATGCTCTCTAAAAGAGCAGAAATGTAACAAATAACTGAAGAGCTAAGGCCGAGTGAGACACTGGACATGGCTGGATGGCACTGCAAGAGAGAACACATTTAAGTGGAAATCAAAAAGCACAAAAAAACAAAAATCTAACTTGAGTCTTAGAAAGTCTCAGAACAGTCTTAGAAATGACTGGGAATGAATTCTGAGGTAGTTTCTTTCATCGAGAATAGACATTTAACAAGGGAGAGTTCAAGACAAACCTTATATACTGCTGGTCAGATGAGCCTGATGCGCAGCAGGTGCACAGGTGTTATGGCAGAAGCCAGCAGAGAGAGTAGGAGGCCACACCCAACCTCAGACAGACAGGGGAACAGACAGACAAATAACACTAAAGGAAAATGGGAAAAGGAAAACACTAGGGATAGACAGATGAACTGATCCTATCAGTGAACTCATACCAAAAGCTTCAGGTACAGCAGTAACTGGATAATGATTTGCCCTGAGTTTAGCCTCCCAGGCAGCATTTTCGCAGAGGCTGCATGAAAATCCTCGCTAGGATTGATGGACCCTAAACCCTAGCTTCAGCAATCTCCAAACTAAACTTTGAAACATTTGATTGGTGGAGTTTGTTGGGGGATATACAGAGACCTCTTGAGAAAGATGCTGGTCTGGGCAAAAAAGTAAATAACAATAAATAAGTAACTAAAAGTTATTTTGTAAATAACTAAAGTACAAATAATTAAATATTAGAAGAAAACAGAAAACTGAACGAAAGGCTGCAGAATTAATGGCTGTGAAACCTATATTTCACAGTCTTTGAGATAAGGACCTCAGTACACCGCAAACAAATTAGGAGTAATAGGAAAGGAGGGTGAATAACATGCCATTGTAGCCTCCTCCTGGTTGCATCCCACTCTTGTTTGTATACCTCTGTAGTCTTGGCATGAAGAATCATACAAATTGGGATAACTTTTGGGCAATCTCTCCTCATAGTCCATTGTTGTGTTACACTCTGTTGTACACATACATTGACAGAGGTAGTTGTGAAAAGAATGAAGATATTATTCCATTTCTTTTTCTGTCAATGACCAGCACATCCCACTAAAACCAAACTCACTATTTTGTGAACAGTCATGTTGACCTCCTTAAACTCACAAAAGATTTTCTACACAGTATATCCAGTCCATTTGGAACGGTTATCAGGAGTCATTTAGCTCATTTGTCATCTCACATTACTTAGTGCTATTGTAATGATTCATCATCATCATCATCATCATGTCCCTATTCAATTCCAGATCTTTGCAGGACAAATTGTCAATGTGGATGTGTATTGTACGTGTAACAATGATACAGGGGTTTCAGTTATTTAAATCCACCCTTCCTAGATGTTTCATGATATATTTGAACCTGGTTCTTCGTTTTGAGACATGAGATGACACAACATGTCGATATGCATTATCAGTATGGCAACATATTTCTTATATCTGGCTGACAAATGACTCAGTGGAATTCTTCCCATCTGACTGTTGGCAGATGATGCATACGATTTTTTTGGACAAACTTTATCACTTGCCATCCACTGTGGAAAATCCACCCAGCAAAAAAATCAGGAATAGCTCATTGGCAGCAAAAAAAGAAAAAAAAATCTTCATTTCTTTGTTGTAGTAGAAAAGTTGATCTGGATGACGTTCTATTCAATTCAATTCAATTCAATTCAATTTTATTTGTATAGCGCCAAATCACAACAGAAGTTGTCTCAGGACACTTTCCATATAGAGCTGGTACAGACCAAGCTCTTTTATCTACAAAGAAACCAACAATTCCCCCATGAGCAAGCACTTGGCGACAGTGGCGAGGAAAAACTTCCTTTTAACAGGCAGAAACCTCGAGCAGAACCAGACTCTGGGTGGGCAGCCATCTGCCTCGACCGGTTGGGTGAGAGAGGGAGAGCAAGAGAGGGAGAGTGAGACAGACAGACAGACAGACAGACAGACAGACAGACAGACAGAAAGAAAAGCAGTCAGAGAGAGAGAGAGAGAGAGAGAGAGAGAGAGAGAGAGAGAGAGACAGAGACAGAGAGACAGACATGCAGTCACAGTAACAGTGACAGTGGATGTAATAACAGCAGTAGCAGTTGCAGTGGATGTCAGGCAGGGCCAAGGCAGGAGACGCAGCTGAAATCCACAATCCAGATTCAGCCACTGTCCATGGGAACCTGCAAGACGACAAAGCACAGAGACTCCGGGGAAGGAGCTAAGTTAGTAACACGCCGTGGTAGGACATGAGAGCGTGCGGATGGAGAGGGACAGAAGGACGGAGGAGCTCGGTGTATCTTTGGATGTCCCCCAACAGTCTAATCCTATAGCAGCATAACTAGGGGCTGGTCCAGGACAAGCCTGAGCCAGCCCTAACTATAAGCTTTATCAAAAAGGAAAGTTTTAAGCCTACTCTTAAATGTAGAGACAGTGTCTGCCTCCCGGACAAAGACTGGAAGATGGTTCCACAGGAGAGGAGCTTGATAGCTAAATGCTCTGACTCCTGTTCTGCTTTTTGAGACTTTAGGAACCATAAGTAGACCTGCATTCTGGGAACGCAGTGTTCGAGTAGGGCAATAAGGTACTATGAGCTCTTTAAGATAAGAAGGTGCCTGGCCACTTATGGCTTTGTAAGTAAGGAGGAGAATTTTAAACTCTATTCTAAACTTTACAGGGAGCCAGTGCAAAGTGGCGAGTATTGGAGAAATATGATCTCGCTTCCTGGTTTTTGTCAGAACACGTGCTGCAGCGTTCTGGAGCAACTGGAGAATATTCAGCAGCGAATTTGGGCAGCCTGATAGTAAAGAATTGCAATAATCCAGCCTGGAAGTTACGAATGCATGGACTAGTTTTTCTGCATCATTTTGAGACAAAATATGCCTGATTTTTGCGATATTACGTAGGTGAAAAAAGGCAGTCCTTGAAATTTGTTTTACATGGGAGTGAAAGGACATGTCTTGGTCAAAGATAACTCCCAGATTCTTTACAGTGGTGCTGGAGGCCAGCGCAATTGGCATCGCAAGTTCGCAAGTTCTGAATTAATTAAACGTGTGTGTTACTTGAGTGTAACTTGTTGCTTCTCTCATCAGTTAGTGTCTATACTGTTTGTCTGATGTTGATCATTTAGATCATTTGTTCAATCATTGGTTTCACAGATGCCTCCTTTCCATGATGTCTACAGCAGAGAGTTACATCCCACACTGAAACTCAATGAGATTGAAACCAGTGTAAGAGACTTAACACTATAACACACATAACACACACATACACTATTACATACCAATAATTTCCACTTCTTTTCAAATGCCCTACATGGCCAAAGTAGACAGTAGTGTTTCTCAAGCTTTGTGTCAACAATAGGTGCTTGGTTGTTTGCTGTTTGAACATAACAATGCCCCTGTGCACAATGCCAGCTCCATAAAAAAATGTTTTTCCCAGTTTGGTGTGAAGAACTTAGCTGGCTTACACAGAGCCTTGACCTCATTCCCTTGCCTTTGAGATGAAATGGAGTGCTGACTGAAACATCAGAGATGGACCACACTATTCTTGTGGCTTTTTTCCCCAGTTTCTACAAACTGCGTGTGACAAACATTTGTTGTCTTGTCTGACACAGAAACTCTTGGGTCGACTGTGTGAGCAGAACCAAATTTTGAAAGACCATGAGGCTGTTGTCCACAGACTGAGAATGGACAAGGTAATTCATTTTCTTCCACACATTTGTCCAGTTCTAGTCAAAATTATGAAGTTATCCTTTTGTTGTTGTCTTACTGTTCTTGTCATTTAGAAGTTATCTTCTTGTTTGTTTGTCATGTATCTTTGAGACACAAAGTGGTGACTTCAAATGTTTCTGCTGTTCATTAAGATTAGGGACAAAAATACAGGAATGTTCATTTCCCATAAACTATTCCTTTCTTGCTTGCTATGCCTGCTGTTCCCTGTTCTCAGGACAACCTAGAGGAAGCGCTGGTGGAGACTCATCAGGAGATGGAGCTGTACCATAACCAGCCTTTGGCCATGGAAAAGCTGCGGTTCAAAAAGGAAACTCTGCAGAACGAGCTCATCAACATTAGAGGAGAACTCTCCCAGGCCTCCAGTGTAAGACACTGCATAACATATTCAGGATCCTATCTGTGTTATACATATATATATGTACTACATGACTCACCAATACTCTCTCTCTCTCTATCTCTCTCTCTCTCTCTCTCTCTCTCTCTCTCTGTCTCTCTCTCTCTCTCTCTCTCTCTCTCTATATATATATATATCTATATATATATATATAGATAGATATATATATATCTAGATATATATATATATCTAGATCTATCTATCTATCTATCTATCTATCTATCTATCTATCTATCTATAGATAGATAGATAGATAGATAGATAGATAGATAGATAGATAGATAGATAGATAGATAGATATATCTAGATATATATATATATATATATAGTGTGTATTGGTGAGTCATGTAGTACAGCAACAACAGCATGCATGCAGAGTGTGTATTGGTGAGTCATGTAGTACAGCAACAACAGCATGCAACCACAACTGCAACCACATAATTGCCGAGACAAGATTCAAAGTCTCAGATTGAACCATGTCATTCCAACCACTTTGGAATTAAAAACGAGAGTGAACATCAACATTGTTTTCAAAACTGCTAATAGCAAACATCCAATTACATACCCTAGAGCACATGTGTCATACTCAAGACCTGTGGGCCAAATCCAGACTGCCACATCATTTTATGTAGCCCACGAGAGCTTAAAAGGCATATCGCACTCTCGTTCTCGTCTTCTTCCACTTATCCGGGTCCAGGTCGGGGGGGGGGGGGGGGGGGGAGACACGCCCAGAACACCTCCCTAGGTGATGTTGAGACATCCAGGAGGCATCCTCACCAGATGCCCGAACCACCTCAACTAGCTCCTCTCGACAAAGAGGAGCAGCGACTCTACCCTGAGTCCCTCCCGGATGTCCGAACTCCTCACCATATCTCTAAGGCTGAATTCAGACACCCTGCGGAGGAAACTTATTTCGGGCCTGTATTCGTTATCTTGTTCTCTCAATCATTACCCATAGTTCATGACCATAGATGAGGGTCGGAACATAGATTGAATGGTAAATTGAGAGCTTCGACTTCCGGCTTAGCTCCCTCTTCACCACAACAGACTGTTAGAGCGCCTGCATTACTGCAGCCACAGTCCGCCTATTGACCTTCTGTTCCTTCCTACACTCCCTTGTGAACAAGACCCCAAGATACTTAAAATTCCTCCACTTGGGTTAGGACCTCATCAGTGGGCAATCCACCCCTCCAATCCCCCCACCACCTTCCCACCCCCCTCTCCCACCCCAAGAGACTACAACATTTGAACTCAGCCCATGCCATATTGCACATACTGCACATATCACTTATATTTTATATAGACCTCATCTGTTCACTTGTACTTTTTACTTTTACTGCACTGCCACTTACTACCTGTTGCACATGTCACTTGTTTACATACAGTGTTGTACATGTTTTCATTGTTTAATAGAAATCACTTGCGCTACCTGCACCTACCTCATACTGTTTACAGTTTATACTTCATGCCACTTGCACTATTTACATGTATTTATATATTTTTTTGGGGGGATATAATGACTATTTGCCCTTCTGAAAGTCATTAGAAGAACATGATTTATGTAAGCCACAGATGTTATGAACATTCTCTGAGTATGATTACTTTTATTTTTATGTCTCTCAGGCTTTAACCACAACTCGCATGGAGTTTGAAGCATTGGAGGATGAGGCCAGTGCCATTCATGGAGACCTGTGGGAGCAGCTTAATGCAGGAGGGCAGGTAAAAGGTCACACTGTCACTGTGCCTTGGGGTGGGTGTGCTAGTCAATGGTTTGATCCCTGGGCCTTGGGGTGTATATGCTGAAGTGTCCTTAGGCAAGATTCTGAAACCCAAATTGCAGATTCCCAATGTTGTGCTATTGGTGTGAGTGTGAATGGTTATTGCTTCTGGTGAGTAGGTATGGTAGCCTCTGCCACTAGTGTATGTATGTGCATTTGAATGATTGAATGCTGACTTGTGGTATAAACTGCTTTGAGTGGTCAGTAAGACTAGATATGCACTATATAAATGCAGTCCTTTTACCATTCATTATTCCCGTTTGTCTTTAAACTCCAGCTGTAATTTGTCATTAATACAAGGACTACATAGATCAAGTCATAGTTCATCATTTGTTTTCAAAATGTCATGATTAAAAATTAAGGCTGTGGCTCAGGAAGTAGAGAGGTCATCTGCCAATCAGGAGGTTGGTGGTTCGAGCCTCAGCAGTCCACATGCCAAAGTATCCTTGGGCAAGATACTGAACCACAAAACTGCCCCCGATGCTGTGCTGTCGGTGTGTGAATTCATATGTACGTCGCTTTGGATAAAAGCGTCTGCCAAATGACTAATTGTAATTATAATAGTAATTGTAATACATCAAAGTCTGAAGTGAATATGACAGGTTTCCAACAGTTGTCTTTCTAGTCTTTGACTGCATTGGACCTGATCAATTGGTGTACTATTACAAACAGACAAAATTGATGGTCATCATTCAGTAGATGCTTGCACAGCAATTATACTTAATTGAAGAAAGTTGTGTACCTAACAGATCCTTCTTTACAAAATAACTATACTTTATGTACCCGGTTACTCCTGCCTTATAAAATAACGAACAAGACATCAAAAATGTGTTATAATGGCATATGCCTTATGTTTGAATATTTAATTTTGAGTCACGTTACTCTGTCCGTTTTGTCTGTCCAGGTTATTAAATACTGACGCTGAGGCATCTTCACACTAATTTGTTCAGTGTTTCCCAGTTTACACAGAATGACAGTCAAACTGTGGAAATTGTGGTGTATTGAAACTGAAGTTCCAAGCCACATGGACCAAAAATCAGAGTTATAACCATCATGTGCAATTGTTCAGAAAAATCTTCTTTTGTTCAGTAAAAATCAACAGGAGTCAGAAAGTCTGGAAGCAGAGACTTAAATGTCGACAGGAAAGGAGGACAGGTTCAAGTGCACACAAGATGCACTAGAAGTGTTCTGGCTTGAAATCTGGGCGTTGCCTTTTATTTATTTATTTATTTATTTTTTAACATGCCTCTGGGGCATCCTCTTAAGTATTGTCCAATAGTTATGAATTCATACACCATTAGGTAATCTTTTGGCAGCTGATCTACTTTGGTTTTCTCTTTTTTCCCTTATCTTAATGCTGACTCAAATGCCAGCCATAGGACATGTCAGGACATGCCTTTTTTCCCCTTCTCTTTTCCTTTCAGGTTTCACCGTTATGTTTCTGCTTTGGGTTATCTGATCTTAAAAAAATAGTTTTATCAACTCTAGATACCATTATGTCTTAGCTGTTGCTCATGCCAGTTTTAAAAAGGAATAATAAAGCATAATAAAAAGTGATAAGAACATAATACAGAGTGGTATTGTCATTAAGTGCACTTCAAAACCATGGTGAGATTATAAAAACATTCAGTCCATCAGTAGTTGTGATAAAACACACAAGTATGAGTTGCAAAAGAATACATGTTTAAAGGCCACTGTCAGACAGTAAGGTCACTATGAGTTTACTAGGGTAAAGTTCACAGCACAGAGAAGCAGCAAGACACCTGTGCATGAGTCATGGGAAAGTCCCAGGAAGCACGCGTTTGAGCACCACCATGCCTCTGCTCAATGCTCAGCACAATAACACAATAGTTGCCACAGCTGTTTCTCAAGTCATCAGTGCTCTGCTTACATCACAACACAATAGCTGACACATCTGTTTCTTAAGTCATCACGTCTGCGTAGGAAAAAATTATACTACATCTCCCCCTTTGTGACTGTAAAGTCACAGCATCGCAGGTTCTACCGTGCTATCATTAACAGGGATTCTGATCAACTTGTAACTGTAAACACTCACCAGGAAGGAAAATGCAGCAAACCCCTTCCGAAGACAGTAAGGTGTAAACGCTTAGCAATAAGTTTCCAGGTTTCATGCAGCAGTACCAGAGTTCCAGTTGCAACATACAGTAGTAACACACTTGCAAATCACACAGTAAAACCACACATTTTGATAAAGGCAATGGATATGAGATGAGTGGACATAGTAATGAAGATTCACATCATCTGTCATCTCCCTTTCTGGTAATTTTCAGTGTTTCACAAGTACAAAGGATATAGTTTTTGACTTCAGGGCAGGCAATAATGATGATGAATATATGACTTAAGGTAATACATAGATATAAGAATGAGTATAGTCTTTGGGACCAGGTGGAGGAGGGGTAGATGAAGAGTATGCATGGAGGTCTGGTGAAGGTGGTGATTTGGACTGTTGCACATCCAGCATCTTAATGACGCCCCCTTTTATTTTAATAGTTGAATGCGTTCATCCTTCTCGTGGATGATCACTGCCACTTGTCGCTTGAAGGTGGCTTTGAGTTCATCTTTTGATCGCAGAATGGTATCTTTCTCATCAAGGAGGAGGCATTTCTCCTCCATCCATTGAAGTTTCTCCACAGCATACTGTTGTGCTCGAAGGTGTACTCTTTTTGCCCCTTCACGTGAGAAGTATTTTCGACATTGGACAGTAAGGAAAGCAGCCTGTTCAGGGGGTTGTTGCACAAAAGCAGAATTCAGAAATCCAGGCTAATTGAAAAAGTGAGGCTTGACCTTGTCGAATCAGTGCATCCAGGCTTAATCCGTTGCACATTTGCCAAGCCAGGATGAGGAGGTACAACTATATCAAGCCAGGTGTAAGCAATCCGGATAAGTACGCGTTCACGGCTTTCTTAAACAGACCACAAGGTTGATCACAGATTTACTGATGCAGAAATGGAAAAGACACGTGCCGCATACATCTCCCCAAGTGAGCAACAAATGATAATGGAAACTTATGAGGAGGTAAAACATATTATAAGAAAAAAAGGCAATAAGGCCACTGTAATTAAACAGAGAGAAAAAGCCTGGCAGACAATAGCGGACCAACTGAATGTGTAAATAGTTCAATAATATACACTTATTAACCAATGCTCCACTGAAACCGTCATAATTACAATTCAAGGAGTTTTCATTTTCACAAATTAACAGTTGTACACTTTGCCTTAAAAGTGATCAGTGGAAGTTGATGTTACTCAGGAAATTTACCATGAAGACTATTTACAAACAAGAATATGTACTACAACCGTATGTGCAAATCTCTCTCTCTCTCTCTGTGTCTAAGCGTGTCTAAACGTTCATATAGAACAAACATGACTGGACAAAAGAGGACTTGGCAACAAGTCAATATCAAAAATAAGAACATTTTGCAGGCTGGTAAGTGCCTTGATTGCTGATGATAATGTACAAATGAGGTGTATAAATTACTTAGAAGGTGCCTGCTCACATATTTTGTCTGTACTGCACTTTAGCAGTTGAGAAAAAGGCACATGTGTCTGGCCTCTCCCTCAAGTTCCAAGCTGACAAGTAATGACAGCAAAATAAAAAAGGTCAAAACACATTATGGTGTCCTCACAGTTTCTTAAATGCACAGTACACGATATAGTTATCAGTCCAGTGAAGCGAGACTATAATTTGGGAAGATTATGTTACAGTTTTCACCACGGTTTTAGAACAGGACCCAAAGATGCGGACCAGAGAGAGGGCAGGTAAAAATAACACAAATTTATTCTAAACAAAAAGCGCTTTCAAAGGGAGTGGAACAAAGGATGAACAAAAAACGCACAGTGGAAAGAACTAAGGGAGCTCCGTACGACGGGTCTGAGGCAAGGCACACGTGGAAGTGGCAGACAGGCAACTGGAACACAAAAAAACACACCATTTAAGGTGGAAAACAATCATTAGCACGCTCACGATGGCAAAAGACAAAAGTACTTACAATCACGATATTCAAACAGGCCTGGAAGGATCTCGGGAGGAAGGAGACTGGCACAGGCAACAGGTAAAGAAGCACTCTCTCCTTTTAACCTGTGCCTGATTAGCCGGATCAGGAACTGGTGTGCACAGGAACGCGGAGCTGGCTAGGTGTAAGACACACCCAGCTGCACAGGTAGGTGAAGACAGACAGACAAAAAACACTGGGAAAAGGGGAAAAGGAAAGAAAAGGGAGAGACACACTACCAGGTCCTAATAGTACCCCCCCTCAACGGATTTTCAGGATGGGGAATGGGCCAATGAATCTGGGTGACAGTTTGTGTGACTCAGTGCAAAGAGGAATATTTCTGGTAGAAAGCCAGACAGAATGACCTGGTTGGTAGATGGGGGCTGGTGTCCTGTGGCAGTCGGCGGAGCGCTGTTTCACCTCCTGGGAGCGTTCAAGGGCCCTAGAGGCCATGGTCCAGATGTTTTTTATCCGTTTGATATGTTCCTCTACTGAAGGGACGGCAATTTCGGCTGGTACATAGGCGGCTGGTAACATAAAAACACTTCATGGGGGAGAGACCACTGGCAGATGATGTTAAGGAGTTGTGTGAGTATTCCACCGCAGCGTTGCCTCCAGGTCTTGGTTGACCCGTTCTGTTTGGCCATTGGACTGGGGGTGAAAACCGGAAGAGAGACTTGCTGTGGATCCCAAGGCCTTGGTGAATGCCTTCCAGACACCAGAGATGAATTGAGACAGTGTCAAGGGGTATGCCATGGAGGTGAACCATGTGGAGAATGATGAGGTCAGCAGTCTCCATGGCAGAGAGGAGTTTCTGGAGGGGAACGAAAAGAGCAGCTTTGGAGAATCTATCGACTATAGGACTATAGGAGAGGATAAGGATAAGGTCAGGTTGCACCAAAATGGGGGCTGAGGTGAACAACTCTTTGAGTTTCTTGAATGCCCTGTCAGCTTCCAAATACCAGCTAAACTTTAGTAGAAGTCAGCTTTGTCAGTGGCACAGCTATTTTGCTGTAGTCCCGGACAAACCTGCGATAGAAGTTAGCGAACCCCAGAAATCGCTGAAGCTCCTTACGGTTTTCTGGAATGGGCCACTCCTCCACTCCTCTGATTTTATCGGGATCTGCTTTCAGACTGCCCTCCTGAATAACAAAACCAAGAAAAGAGATTGCGTTAGAGTGAAACTCACACTTCTCGGCCTTTACGAACAGCCGGTTCTCCAGCAGGCGGGAGAGCACCTGACAAACACGGGAGCGGTGTTCGTCAAGGGACGAGAGAAAATCAAAATATCGTCCAGGTAGATGAAGACGAAGCGGTTTATGAAGTCTCTCAAGACGTCATTAATGAGCACTTGGAACACCGCTGGGGCGTCGGTGAGCCTCTCTTATGTGCACCAGGTGGTATGCGTTTCACAAGTGGAGTTTGGAGAAGACCTTGGCTTCCTGCAGAGAGTCAAAGCAGAGTTTAGGACCGGAAGCGGATATTTATTTTTAATGGTGATTTGGTTGAGACTTCTAAAGTCAATGCATGGCCTTAGGGTCTTGTCTTCTTTCTCCATGAAGAAGAAGCCTACCCCCAGCGGCGATGAAGATGAACGAATGATGCCTGCAGCCAGAGAATCTTTAATGTATGTTTCCATAGCCTCCCGCTCAGGGCATGACAGGCTGTACAGCTGGCTGGTGGGCAGTGGTGCACCAGGAAGGAGGTCGATGGCACAGTCGTAGGGATGATGAGGGGGAAGGGTGAGCGCACGTTCCTTGCTGAAAACTTCCTGGAGGTCGTGGTATTCAGTCGGAACGGAGGAGAGATCTGAAGGATCGGGAGGTGAGGCTGCAACCAGGAGATATCCACCTGACGGAGGAAAGGCTGAGCGAAGACAGAGTGAGTGACAATGCGCGCTCCACCCAAAGATTTTCCCTGTAGACCAGTCAATTTGGGGGTTGTGGAGCTGTAACCAGGGGTGTCCCAATACTAATGTGGCGTGTGGTGACCGTATCAGGAGGAAGGAAATCTCCTCATGATGGTTGCCAGAGATACACATTTTGACCGGGGTGGTGCAGTGAGTTACCTCTGTCATAATCTTCCCGTTGAGGGCATAGGCACGGACTGGCTTTTCTAATTTCTCCACATGGCAGCCTGCCGTGAGAGTGAAGTTCCAGTCCAGTAGATTGTCCTCAGCACCCGAGTCGACCAGAGCCAGGAAACGGTGGACCTCCTCCTTGACAACAAGCAGAGACTTGAAATTTGCGTTTCACTGGGGTCTTAGGATCAGGGGAGACAGGGCTCGTCAATACCCCCAGATTTATTGACGAGCCGTCCTTTTTGGCTGAATGGGACAGGTAGCCAATTCATGACCCGGTTTCCCACAGTACACGCACTCACTCCCTTGAATCCTGCAGCGGCATTCTGCCGGTGTAAGGCGAGTCCTGCCCAATTGCATGGGCTCCTCCTCTGCAGGCTGGCTGGAGATGGCGGCAGGACGGCTGGTACCCCGGTTCTCGTCAGCGACCTGACGGCGGCGGTCCGTCTCTGGCATCTCTCCCTCAGCCGGTTGTCGAGCTGGATGGCTAAATCCACCAGAGCGTGCAGGTCCGTCGGCGCATCTTTGGTAGCGATCTCTTCCTGCAAATGTTCATTCAACCCATGCACAAACACTCCCTGCAGAGCCACGTCATTCCAACCCGAGTCTGCAGCGATAGTCAGGAAATCAGCTTCATAATCAGCAGCGGCTTGGCTTCTTTGCTGGTTGTCTCCATCGGCAGTGTACAGGCTTAGTGTATTTCAGTGTGCTACATTGTCTGCTCTGACACCACATCCAACTCGCCTCTTCACAAAGCTTCCATTAATTGTAGTATGCTGCCCAACTCACAAACTAAAACGCAACACAAATAGTGCAAAAACTTGAAAAGAAATGGCATTCCACCAATACGGAAGAATTTTTAAGCTTGAGGACATAAAGACCTGGCTTACCAGAATTTTTTTACTACTGAATTTGGACAAACCTGAAGTTATAGTACATGGTCCTGAACACCTTGTAAACTCATTGTCTAATGCCACTCTGGATGGCATTGCCCTAGCCTACAGCACCAACTTAAGAAACCTGGGCATTAACATTGATCAGGATATGTCTTTTAACTCTCATATAAAATTTCAAGGACTGCCTTTATTTATCTACCTAACATTCAGGCATATCCTGTCTCAAAACAATGCAGAAAAAGTAGACCATGTTTTGTTGCTTCCAGGCTGGATAACTGCAATTCTTTATTATCAGACTGACCCAATAAACTGGATTCTCCAGCTCTGAGAGAGAGAGAGATCATATTTCTTCCTTATTTATTTGGTTTGAAACAGGAGTAAATGGATCTAAATTCTGAAAACTCAATGTAAAAAGTCAGTCGGGTTAATGCAAAAGAAAAATGTGCAACAGGCGAATCTGGGAGAGCCATACACTGAAGCCGACGAGATGGCAAAGAATGGACAGGCCAAGAGGCAATCCAGTTCCAGATTACTCACAGTTTAGAATGACAGAGTGTAGGCTGGAGCACAAGGTAGGCATCTGAGCACAGGGAACATGAGTCAAGGAGGTAGACAGGAATGCAAGGCAAAAATTATCAATAGGTACTTGGAAGACCTCAAGAGTCACGATTGTTACCACTTAGGTGATCAGATGATTTGATGAATTCTGGATGGAAGGCCGGTGCTTTTAAATTGTGGCAGTGGGTGGGTCTTGATTGAATAATTGGTGTCAGGTGTGCTCAGGAGAGGAGTAGGCCAGGCCAGAACTGCCAGCCATGCCCTGTAGTTAAACATACACATAAGACAGAAAGGGGAGAGGCAGAAAAGAGACAGTGGGAAAGGGAAACACAAAGGCACAATAGGACAAAAAGGAGGGAAAACTGTAGATCATAGCATTTTTAACCTCTTTGCACTGGCTTCCTCTAAAATCTAGAATAGACTTTAAAATCCTTGTCCTTACCTATAAAGTTCTACATGGTCAAGCACCATTATATCTTAAAGAGCTCATAGTATTTGACTACTCGACTACTTGATTACTTCACTAGAACACTGCACTCCCAGAATGCAGGCTTAATTATGGTTGCTTTCAGCAATTTCAATATACACTATTTCTTCTATGGAAACTAGTTTATCTTCCCTCTCTCATATTATGTCTTTTCTGGCTTTTTGCAGAGTGAATTGGTACGTCGGCACATCCAGAAAGAATTTTGGAGAGTACAGGATGTATTAGAGGGACTGCACAAGAATAACTCATCTAGAGGTACTGACACAGCCAAACAAAGAGGTAACACACTGGAGCTGGAAAATAATCACGTTTAGCCACGTTTTAACCATTGTCTCTATCATGTATATTGTAACGACCTATCCCTACCACCCCTACCTCCCTCTCCTTCTCTTGCACAGTGACCAGCGGTACATCAGGTTCCTTTAGCACCAATAGTCCAGCCAGTCCCCTGAGCTCAATAAGCCTCGCCAGCCCACTCAGCCCCTTCTCCCCAGTGCTCGGCTCCCAGGCCTCCCCTACCAAGCAGTTGGGTCCGGAGGTAAGCACCGGACACACCGAGCTGGGGACCAACCCCAATCCAAAACCTGGCACAGGTCCATGCTCAGATTCTACAACTAACCCTAATGTGTGTAAAAGATCAAGTGCTAAACCCTGTCCCAACTCATGTATAGTGCCTCATTTTAAAACTGACCCTAAGCCTAGGTGTTGACCCAAAAGTGACACAGTGCCTGACACAAGCATGTATGCAGAAAATATAAATTACTATGGGTGTGAAACTTATGAACACATCCTTCCTCAACTCTCCGTAGCTTTCCAAGAGTTTAGGATGTCCTTGGATAGATTAGACCCAGTGATAGAGGAAACAGACCAAGACATCAACTGCAGAAGCAACTGTGACCAAGCTATAAATCCATTCAAAGCCAGTGCGGGAGACCATATCAGTTTTGTCCAAGTACAATGTCAGGACACCAAATATACCAATCAGCATTCAGATACAGCCCCAACCAGCAATGACCTTCAGGAAGTTAGTCAGTTAATCTCAAATCTTTGCTACCAAGAAGTCAAGACTGGTATTAGGAAAGATGTGTATCGAGACTCCCACCCATATAATTTCTCCAGTGATGTCTTCAGATACCTCTTCAACAGACGCTTTTCTATTCCCAAATCCCAGATCCTGTTTCTTCGGAATTCCTATCAGACAAATGTTTTATCATCATTCTACAGCCCAGATCTTAATACACATTAAGTCCATTGTTTTAGAAGTGCTAGCTCTGAAATTAATGACCATTGCCAGCTAGCATCTCTGTCATCATGTCATGTTGGTGAAGGTGCTATGCCCCCTACTAACTCTAACAATCAAGGAGGACTTGGCTTTACCCCAATGATTTGTGCTGTAACACAGTCAGATTCACCCAGTAATAATCAAGTGTTCATGCAGACCCATCTTTAAAGAAAAGGAAATCCACCACTCCATAGTTGTTTCTGACAATTCTGAATTGCATCTGTTCTATTTGTAAATTTGTAAATACAGTGGTATTCTCATTGATGTCAGTCTTTTATGGAAAAGAAAAACACCCATAGTATGAAAAATGAAGGTTACCTGCACACCTGCTCAAGTTCATCTCCGAGTTTCCTGTCAGCTGAAAAAAATACATTCAGATGTTGACCATAGAAATTAGTTATTTGATTCTGGTTTGGTTTAAGAGGGTACCTAAGCATAATACAAGTGAAATTGTTACATGTTAGACAAAGTGCTGCAGTACAAGTTCTCTCTTATATATCAATGAGAAGCATTACCCTTTCAACAATATTGGAATATCACTGCAATTGCCTGACAACAATTTAACCTCTACAGGCAAAGGCCAATTGCTTACAGATTTTGCATTCATGTGTAGATATCTGTTTAAAAACATTTCCCCTTAAAAATCCACCTCCAAACATGCACCCGCTCACTTTCTTAGCAGTGCTGTTAATATGTTACATAGCAACATTAGCTCAGTATTTCACTGGCCACCAGGGCATTTTCCACATCTAACTCCTTAACATGGTATTAAGCCCACATTCTACAGAATCATTCCCATGAGTCATTTCTCTTTTGTCTGACTTATTGTCACTCCTTCTGATGTGCAGCACTCTCTCTTCCTCCTAACCGTTCCTTCTTTACTCCCTCCCTACTGCCCTTACGGTGATCTAGGAAAGTGTTCCCCCAAGGCCTCCCCTCCCCAAGTCGTATTACCCTTTGGAGCATTCCTCTTCCTTCCCTTCCTCCATCAACCCCCTGCCCCTTGACAGCACCGCCTGGCTACGAAGCTTGGGTATCGATGATGGTTACCTTGATGGTGAAGGTTCTCACATCAGAAAGGTATTTGGGTGTTTCCACCCCTGTCCTTACCTCTCTTCACCCAGTCCCTACTCTTTCAAAAATGAAATTCTTAACCTTGGAAGCCACATTCCTCCAAATACCATGTTCATCCTCATTATTCTGTCTCAACATTCCCAAAGCAAGTGGCTTAGCTCTTTTTAAAGCCCCCTAAAGTTAGTTGCTTTTTTTAGCTGTTTTTTTTTTTTTTTTTTTTTCAAAACGATGTACAACAACAAAACACTGCATGTGCTTTTGGTACAAAGGCCCTCTTTGCCAATAATGAGCAGCAATTAGCACTAGAGTTCTGGAATCTGGGATGGAGATCTCTACAGCCACAGATCATTTGGTAGCGATATTGTCATGCTAGTTCATATATGGTCACACCAGGAAAGAGCTCAGTCAAAGTCATTCACAAATTCTCACAAATTAGGTGGTATTGGAAGCTTTGTAGTGACCACATTCACCCTCAGTCTCTGACTGGACGATGAATGAACACAGTTAATTCAAGGGAACATATTTGTACCATAAACTCCTATCTCATCCCTGGCTACAAACCATGTTGTATCTCTTTTTTGAAGCTGTTTATCAGGCAGGAGAAATGAGATGAAATGAGAGTCCATTTTGGACACTGTTAAACATGCTGGTGTGCTCACTGTATGTCTGCAATAATGCAATACAGATACTGTGTCTGCATGCAATGTATTGCTTCTGTCATTACAGGTATACCAGGTGTTGTACAGTAACACGATGCCCCCATGTCTAGTGATGCAATATCTAATGCATTCTGTTCAATCAGTAGCTTTGGATGTGTACTGGAATTTTTCACCATCTGGTTTAACGTTGATTACATAACAGTTTTCAATCTTTCAGCCCAAGCATGGAGAACAGAACAATATCTGTGATGTGCCAGACCAGGTGCAGGACAAACAATCCACTATGAATAAAGGTACAACAATCAAAATTTCCATTTTATGACACTTATGATCCTGCCTCTCAGCTGATGATCATAATCCAGCAATTTACTCTTGGTTTGGTACACAGAACCTCGTGGAGTATGGGATTACACTGATAGCATCCTTTCTACTGGCAGTTGTAAATTACAGATGAAAGAAAACACATTATCCAGTCCAGAATTCAATGTTTTCAGATGTGAATGTACGGTGGCCGACAAGGGCCAAACGGCAAAATACTGCAAACACAGGAATGATGCAAAGCCAAAAACACACAAACACATAAAACAAATGCAACAGAAAAAAGACTGCAAAAGAAAAATGCTGCAATCACAGAAACAAAGCAGAAGCAAAAACTTACAAACACACAAAACAAATGCGAAAGAAAAATGACACACAACCCCAAAACAACTGCAAGAGAGAAAGGCTGCAAATTCACTCCACAAAACGGAAGTGGGCAAGGCCACTAGGGGGACTCGACCTGAGGGATGGACCGGTCCTGTAGGACCAAACCATATAGTTATAAAGAGTAGACGCCGCATCGACCATTACTGCCTATCGGCGCTGACGAGCCATGGGACCGCCGTCTTGGACCAGTCACCTGCTCCACTCAGTGCTGTTTGGCAGGCGCAAAGAAGTGTCAGCGCATTTAATCCATCGTAACTCTCTGCATACTAAACTGATTTTAATGCTTTTTTTTTGCTGCAATCGTCATACATGTAGCTATGATACAGGACAAATAGTTTGGCGTATTTTAATATTCATATGGGATTAACAGTAATAGAATATTCTGATGTAGCCTAGACTGTAAACACACACACACACACACACACACACACACACACACACACACACACACACACACACACACAGATAGTGGCAGTAAAGTCAACTATTTTAATAATTTGAAGAGACAATATATGATTAGGCTATATATAAATATTTACATATAATACTGACTAATGAACACATTATATTTCTAATGCCTAACCGCCGATAGGCAGTAGCAGTCAATGTGGTGTCTACTCTTTATAACTCTATGGTCTGGTCCTACAGGACCGGTCCATCCCTCAGGTTGAGTCCCCCTAGAGGCTTGGCCCACTTCCGTTTTGTGGAGTGAATTTGCAGCATTTCTCTCTTGCAGTTGTTTTGGGGTTGTGTGTGTTTTGATATTTGCAGCATTTGTTTTGTGTGTTTGTAAGTTTTTGCTTCTGCTTCGTTTCTGTGATTGCAGCATTTTTCTCTTGCGGCATTTTTCTGTTGCATTTGTTTTATGTGTTTGTGTGTTTTTGGCTTTGCATCATTCCTGTGTTTGCAGCATTTTGACGTTTGCGGCGCGTTTGCCCTTGTCGGCGCCCGTATGATGAATCATTAAATCAAGTGAGACTGACATTATATCCATATACTGTCTTATAGCTTTGAAAATTCAGCTTCCTCTTCTTTCCCATGACTTTGAATTTATGTATTGTCTCCCTTGCCAGTTGGCATTGTTCCTCCTAGAACAAAGTCCCCCACTGATGAATCACACAGCAGCTCTGATGGAGTTTCCCGGTTTAATGACAGAGTGCCTAATGGAATCTCCAGGGTATGTCAACCTGCATGTAAATAAGAAATAATAATATCCAAATGTTTATCTAAAATACACCATACACAGAGGTGTAGCCCCAAGTCTTCAAACAAAACACTGTGTGGAAATTAAACCATCCACAGACCTTTAACCAGTGTGCACAGGAACCCTTTCATAGAGCAGGGACAATAGCTATGTCCCAATTCTCACATTTGTGATCTAAGAACTTTGATAAGTGCCTCTTGTCAAGACTTAACTCTTGTTTGCTCATATACTTTACAGCGTTTTGCATACATACAACTATTTTGCTTCTGTGTGTGTGAAATGTGAAGGTACCTAATGTTTAAGGGGCTAACTGGTGAATCCAAGTGCAGACACACACACTGAGATACAGATGAGAAATTTAAGGGATTGGAATAAGAGAAGGACAGGTCCTGAGCAGAATCTGGAGAGTTGCTGGGATGAGCTGGGGTCTGACGCAGGAGAGCAGGGTAGACGAGATGAAAAGACAGGAGACAGGGCCTGGAGCAGAGCAGACAGAACAGCAGGGAGAGGAGAATTAAGATTAGTCTTGAGTGTTCCAAGATAATTTGATTTTACATTTATGGTTTAAGAATACATTTGAACGCCACATAGTAGCACTGAACATAATTGTTACCTCAAGAAAAGATCCAGAGCCACAAAAAAGCAACTCCATTCACCAACATTGTGCAGTATTCTATACACAATGGCAATTCAAGGGGCTTTACATAATGCATTAAAAACAAGAAATACAGTATAAAACATGAATATAGAAATTCAATATTAATAGATAAATATATTAAAAAGTATAGAAAGTGTTCATAATAATAATAAGAAGAAGAAGAAGAAGAAGAATAAAAAGCATGTTGGTTTGCCCAAATGCATGCAGGTGAGACAAAATAGTCCCTGTCCTTGAGATAGGACTTGAACCTCTTTGTCACAGAGTCCAACTGAGTTTTCTGTCTATCAAGTAGTATTGTATGGTCACCTGTGTCAAAGGCTCCACTAATTTCCTGTAGCAGTTGAATTGAAATCTTGCCTGTATTTTATGCCACATATTTGCCACAGGAACGTCCAAAGAGTGCCGTGTTTACTTCAGAGGTGAAGTCAAAGATGAGCGTGGAGGAGCAGAATGAACGAATCCGCCGTAATCAGAGCAGCTCTATCAGGGACAAGAGACGGAGTCTAAATCTCTCAGGTGGCCAGTCTCCAACCACCTACAAAATGGTATGATCAACCTCATCAAACATTTAAATGCAGAGCGTAAAATGTACCCCTGTGTTTATACTACCTATCAGGTACTTTCAGATGACAATGGTGGAGAACTGGGAAGCTTTGGTCAGCTTTGAACACATTTAACAAGTTAGAATTACTGTTCACGAAACATTCATTTTGTTACTTGTTGGGAAACTTGACATGTATGTACAATTTCCATAATAATTATAGCTTCAGAAGTAACACAAGCCTCACTAACATCTACTGACTTTTCAGACTATTTATTCTATGAGTTAAGGACAAAGCTCAGGTTAATATTGTTCAAAAAGGCCCACACTGTATACATCTACTATATACATCTTTGCATTAGTATATCCTGGTGGGTAATATATGATGATTTTTGAATATGAAATCCACTTGAACCCAATCAAACTTGACTGAAAATGCACCAGGGTTATATTTACCTTATGATCTGATACAAAAGTCTGGCCTTATTAAAATTTTGAACTTGAAATAGACAAGAAAATGATGTGTGAAAGTTTGGAAACTTCTTAAAAGTACATGAAGAGTAGGTAAGAGAGATTTTAAGATTCTCTTTCTTTTCAATTTTTTGACTCCAACAACTTTTATTCAGTCCTTTTAGCCTTACGTTTTTCTTAGATCTCGTGTACATGAAGCATGAAACGGAGGAGAGTCTCATTATCCATTTCAGTGATTAATCTCAGAACAAAACTGAAAAAAAAAGATAAAATTTTGGGGTGGCATGGTGGCACAAGTGGTAACACTGTCACGTCACAGCTACAAGGTCCTGGTTCGAATCCCGCTGTGGGTGCTGGTGGCGTGTCCTCCACCATACCTTTAGTGCTTGCTCAAGGAAAAAGTGGGCCTTTCTGTGTGGAGTTTGCATGTTCTCCCCGTGCTCACCTAGGGTTTCCTCCTTAAATAACCCCCAATAAAAACATGCAAGAAGATCACCACCTGACCAATGGTTACGACAGAGAGTTGGGTCCCCGGGCGCCGCTGTCGGGTGGCAGCCCACCTCTCCTGGTCTACCGCAGAGGAAGGACGGACCAAGGATGGGTTAAATGCGGAGAATAATAATTTCACGAAAGCATGGCGTGTAGTGTGCAACTAAACTCTGTGTGTGATAATAAAAAGTATGTTTCTTTTTCTTCTTCCTCTTCTTCTTCTTCTTCTTCTTCTTCTTCTTCTATACATTGTTCAAATAAACATCATATATACATATATATCAATATATGTGTAGTATGTTACACCCCTGGTGTGAACCTCTCACATGTAATAACTCACAAGCTAAACTGGTGACACAAAGAAGTAGCAGGACAACAGCAAAGTTAGCAGTGACATGCATTGGAAGTTGGGCAGTCTAAATTGGTGGTAGGAAAAGGAGCAATTGCCACCAATTTTTTGGAACAGGTTATTCATCCTTGAGCTTGTGGATGATTAAATGTGATGTATCTGTGTGTGTGTGTGTGTGTGTGTGTGTGTGTGTGTGTATGTGTGTGTGTGTGTGTGTGTGTGTGTGTGTGTGTGTGTGTGTGTGTGTGTGTGTGTGCGTGTGTGTGCGTGTGTGTGTGTGTGTGACAGATTCGTAGGCGCCTGACAGCTCACGAGATTGATATCAAAGATTTGGAGGCAGCAGTTCGAGGCCAGGGGCAGGAGTCACCTTGGGAGGAAATTGCCCGCCTGAGACGTTTACAGGTTGAACCAGAGCACTATGACCTGGACATCAGCAAAGAGGTGAGATCATTCAGTTGATGTATTAATGGCTCTCAAACTTGTTGGTGTAGAATCAGGCAAGTTTACAAATGGCATACAAAATACATACATGGACATACACACAAAAGGAGTGGAAGTGGCCTGGCACATATAATAATAAGAGGATGGGGAACAGATGTGGGAGTCAGGTGATGTTGGGAAGTATTACCTCATGACACACACCTGACTAAAAGTTACAGGTCCTCAGTAAAAGCAGAAATCACCAAGAGGATCCACCATGAGCATTGCAGCATTTAGCCACACCAAGCATGCACCTGTTGGTCCTGCAGCCTCATTGGTGTGTTTGATTTGGGTCACTTGGGTCACTGTGTGGTGCATTAAATCAGTGATTCGGAAGCATACATACAGCCTTTTTTAACTATGCCATAGCATCATAATTCTAACCATAAATGCAATTATTATATAATATGAATTTCTAAAAATAAATAATGACATAATCCTTAATTTTACAGTATTGTTATGTATTTTTTAACTCTCCACTTATTTTAAGCCCTGGCATGGTTGTGACCGCACCTCCCACACACCCCTGGCATTGACATCTGTGACAGTGTCAGCTGAGTCACTTCTCTGGACATGGAGCTCTCTGGAGCTCTGCTCTTGTGCAGCCTGAGACACATCACCAGCTTCTCTGTTGCACTTGCTGATTTTGCTCCTTCTGTTCCATTGTCGCACAGTTTATCAGGATGTTTTCATGTTACTTTTTTATACTTTAATAGATGCAGTAAATGAAGATGAGTAAGATGTAAGATAAGAGTAAGATGAAAAGTAAAGTACAACACTTGATTGTTTTTGGTTTAAACTTTGTGAAAAAGGGTACACAAAAAGTAATATAATGACAAATATTACAAAAAGTACAAGTGCACAAAAATTTGACTTTGTTATAGTATCAAAAGTAAATTCCACCTCTGCACACAAGGCATATACTGGAAAGATCCTGCAAAAAGTCTTCCTGCCTCACTGTTTAGATGCTATGAAGTTTTTGCAAATAGGCTATATGTATGTGGATCCATGTTTATTTATGTGCTTCATGTTTGTTGTAGCTGGTGGCTCCTGACAAAGTTCTGATCCCAGAGCGCTACCTGGATGTAGAGGATAACACTCCTCTGAGCCCTGAGGAACAGAAGGAGAAGCAGAAGAAACTGGAGCGGATCAAAACCCTTATTGCCAAATCAAAGTGGGTTTTGACTCAGGCACAGCTTCACTAGTCAGTTTTCTATGCTGCTCACACATTTCAAAACATTAGAAACCTATGCCTTTATTGGTCGAATTTTAAATCATTCTGAGATAAAAGAGATAAAAATCAATGAAGTATATCATTGCTGTCAGATGAAAAACACGTATGTCCAAAAAGTTTTTTTTTTTTCAGGAGATGGAAAAAACTAGTTTTCTCACAAAGTAACTTACAAAATATACATAAAACGCTGTGAATACACATTTAGTGCCATAAAGGAAAAATTTGCCTTTGCAGTCATCACTGAACTGTTTACTACTTAAAGTGGACTTACATAGACAGTGATAATTATCAATAATCTTTAATAGAACTTAATAATTGATTTAATTTTTAAAAATCACACATCTATTAATATGTAAAATCAGTAAACCCATCACAAAATTAAGTTAAAATGCAATTACACTCTATAATAAACAAAACTGTAACCATAACCTCAAAACTGTAACTCATCTGTCTATGTACATTTGTGTGTGTGTTCGTGTGCGCATGTCTGCATGTTTGTGCGTGATTTCACTTGGTGGTGGGCATCACTCATAGCCAAGCCCATCATTGAAGGATTGAAAGGCCCTCGCCAAAACCTTCTTCAGTTCTGAAGAAAATCTTGAAAAGATAAAGAACACATTTAGAAGAAGAAGAAGAAGAAGAAGAAGAAGAAGAAGAAGAGGGAGAATCCCCTTTATTTGTCACACAACATACACGCAAACACGCCATGCAATTGGTGAAATTTGTCCTCCACATTTAACCCATCCTGCTCCTCCTTCCTCCACAGCGGGCCAGGAGCGGTGGGCTGCCATCCAACCGGCACCCGGGGACACAGATTCCGTTGGTCAGGTGGTGATCTTCTTGCATGTTTTTAGTGGGGGTATTTTTATGGAGGATAACCCCAGGTGAACACAGGGAGAACATGCAAACTCCACACAGAAAGGCCCCTTTCTTCAAGCAGCATCCACCGAAGGCATGGTGGAGGACACGTCCCCAGCGCCCACAGCAGGAATTGAACCGGGACTGTGACGGATTCTGGAAAGCAGGACTCAAGTGCAGAGGAGCAGATTTCACAGTTTACTGGAAAAGTAACAACAAAAGGAATAATCAACTCAGGAGGCCAAATAACTGGAACGAAGAAGGCAGTCTCTGCTGGAGGACACTCAACAGCTTCTAATGAGAAAACACAAATCTCCGTTAGGGAAAGCACACAGGCAAAAGGAAAAACAGGTGCTGGAGGGAAAACTCGACAGCCACCGTAAAAAAAACAAAATCTCCGCTCAGGGAAAAAACTCACAGGCTGAACTTGGAAACAGGTGCTGGAGATACCTCGACAGTCACAGGTTAGGCAACAAAAAACTCTGCTGGGGGAAAGAGAGCACACAGGCATACAAAAGAAAAAACAAGCTCTGGAGAATAACTCAACAGACACTCAATAACAAAAATTTCCATAAAGGGTTAAGCTCACAGGCAGGAAGGCAACTCACGAAATTACGACAGCGCTGCACGAAGACAAGACAGCTGGAGAACACGAGGCAGGGACCAGGAGATCGTTACTGAGGTGAGACACGCAAGCATGAGCAAGGGGATCATCTGGCACCAGAATAAGGGAGAAGCGTGCTTAAGAAGGAGAGTCCTAATTAGCAGAGAGCTTAAGAAGGAGAGTCCTAATTAGCGGAGATAAGTGACTGGTGTGTCAGGTAGCTGCTCAACCCCAGCGAGGATCAGCCCTGCCCCTGCCGTATTCCAGCCCTGGAAAACACACAGAAACAGAGTCAGAGCAGATCACCAACACCACAGCCACAACAGGGACCGTCTAGCTGTGAGGCAACAGTGTTTCCACCGTGCCACCTGAAATGACAGGTCGTTGTCGGCAGGATTAGTTTAGAGATTACATCCGTTGCTCACGTTGATTAAGTTGCTGTACTTAAGTTTGTGTTTTCTTAAACACTGAGTTTTCAAAGACACCCATAGAATCCAATGGCAATGACATTTACACAATACAGCATTAATAAAAATAGTTTTATGGTTTTAAATATTTTTGATTTATGAAACTAAATGTAGATGTGTGAAGCACATTCAGTTGTATTTTTGTATCAAAGGTCCTATACAAACATGGTAAGCATAAAAGCAGATTAATGTGGGACATAAGGAGAGTCTGAGAATCTTTCTCCAAATCAAAAAGCTCTTCTATAGAGAAAGGTGTATGTGACAGTGCAATCAGTCAATAAAACTTAGGGTACTCAAATGCCAGTTAAAAATAGGACAATATGTACATGGAAAATAATCAGATATAGGTAATGTTAGCTGAAGTTTAAACACGATGTCTAATCGAATCGAATAATTCATTGTTAACTTAACCACAATACAAATCGACCATGTTTATTAGCCTGTGCTAACTCGCAAGCTACGAGAGCTACATGTTTGCATGAGTAGTAAATATTTTGCAAAAACGTTAGTAAACCATGCATGACAAACGTGAATTAATGTCAACCAGTACAAACTTGAATACAGTTGTCAAACAATTATCTCATGCTTTGTTATGGTTTTCACCAAGGTTTTGAACAGAACCCAATGATGCAGACCAGAGAGAAGGCAGATAAAATAACACAAATTTATTAACAACAAAAAGAGCACTCAAAAGAAGTGGAAAAGATAACAACAAACGAAAAGCGCACTCTAACAGAGTGGAAAGAACTAAGGGAGCTCCGTACGACAGTCTGAGGCAAGGCACACGTGGAAGTGGCAGACTGGCAACTGAAACATAAGAAACACACCTTAAGTGGTGGACAAAAAACACATTAGCACACTCATGGTAGCTAGAGAGAAAGTACTCACAATAATGGATCATAAATAGGCCTGGAAGGATCTCGGGAGGAAGGAGACTGGAACAATCCGGCGGCAGCTAGGAGAGAGCTTTCTGCTTAAATACTGCGTCTGATGAGACTGATGAGCAACCGGTGTGTACAGGTAGGCGGAGCTGGCCAGGTGTAGAACACACCAAGCTGCACAGGCAGGGGAAGACAGACAGACAGAAACACACAGGGAAAAGGGAAAAGGAAACACAAGGGAGAGACACACTGCCAGATCCTAACAGTACCCCCCCCCCCCCCCCAATGGACGCCTCTCGGCGGCCCAGATGGTCTATCAGGGTGGGCCCAATGGAAGTCATCGATGAGAGTGGGGTCGAGGATGAAGGAACGAGGCACCCAGGAGCGCTCCTCCGGACCGTAGCCCTCCCAGTCCACTAGGTACTGGAGTCCCCTGCCTCATCTCCTGACATCCACAGTGCGGTGGACTGAGAAGGCAGGACCGCTGTCAATTACTTTGGCTGGGGGGCACAGGGGACTGGAGGAGACCGGCTTGAGTTGGGAGACATGAAACGTGGAGTGGATCTTCATACTGTCTGGTAATTTGAGTGTCACTGCTCAGGGGTTGATGACTTTCAGAATAGGAAATGGACCAATGAATCTAGGTGACAGTTTGTGTGACTCGAAGTGGAATATTCTTGGTGGAAAGCCAGACAGACTGACCTGGTTGGTAGACGGGGCCTGGTGTCCTGTGGCGGTCGGTGGAGCACTGTTTCACCTCCTGGGAGTGTTCAAGACCCCTGGAGGTCGTGGTCCAGATGTTCTTTATCCTCTTGATGTGTTCCTCAACAGAAGGGACGGCGATTTCAGCTACCTGAGAAGGAAACATCGGCGGCTGGTACCCTAAAGACACTTACCACTGGTAGAGCAGGTTAAAGAGTTGTGGAAATATTCAACCCACAGAAGGAGAGTGCTCCACTCAGCAGGGTTGGCTAAGCACAGGCATCGCAGAGTCGCCTCCAGGTCTTGGTTGACCCTCTCTGTCTGACCAGTAGACTGGGGGTGGAAACCGGAGGAGAGACTGGCTGTGGATCCCAAAGCCTTCCAAACCTGGTAGATGAACTGAGGACCTCTGTCCGAGATGATGTCGAGGGGTATGCCATGGAGGCGAACCACATGAAGAGTGATGAGGTCAGCTGTCTCCATAGCAGAGGGAAGTTTCTGGAGGGGAACAAAATGAGCAGCTTTGGAAAGATTATCGACGATGGTAAGAATGGTGGTTTTACCTCTGGATGGGGGCAGTCACAAAGTCTATGCAAATGTGAGACCAGGGTCTCCCAGGAATGGGTAGGGGGAGGAGCAGGCCAGTCAGAGCCTTGTGAGAGGCCTTGCTGCGAGCGCAGGTGCATCCTTCTCCAGAGAAGGCCACCAGAAATGCCTCCTCGGCAGCGAGATGGTACGGTTGGTCCCAGGGTGGCAGGCGAGGCGGTTGGTGTGAGCCCATTCCAGCACCTGAGAACGCACAAAGTGAGGAACAAACAGCCTGTCCTTGGGGCCGTTACCAGGATCAGGATGCTGCTGTTGGGCCTTCCGGATAATCTCCTCAATACCCCAGGAGAATGCAGCAATGACCCGATTTTCCCGAATAATGGGCTCGGGTTCGGCCTGTGAATTGGAGGGGGAGAACTGGCGATCGTCAGGTTTGGTATTCTTAGAGCCTGGTCTATAAGTGATGGAGAAGTTGAAGCGGCTGAAGAACAGAGCCCACCTAGCTTGGCATGAGTTCAGTCTCTTTGCAGTTTTAATGTAAGATAAGTTCTTGTGATCAGTCCATACCACAAATGGCTGCTCCGATCCCTCCAGCCAGTCGCTCCATTCCTCCAAGGCAAGTTTTACTTGGCACGGTTGCCGACATCATAGTTTTGCTCCGCTGGGGAAAGGCAACAAGAAAAGAAAGTACAAGGGTGCAAATGGTTATCCAGATTGGTGTACTGGGAGAGAATCGCCCCAACCCCAGTGTTGGATGCATCCACCTCCACTATAAAAGGTTTAGTGGGGTCGGGTTGCACCAGAATGGGGGCCCTTAGAGTTTCTTGAATGCCCTGTCAGCCTCCAAAGTTAGTGGGGTCGGGTTGCACCAGAATGAGGGCCCTTTGAGTGTCTCGAATGTCCTGTCAGCCTCCAAAGACCAGCTAAACTTCACTTCGGAAGAAGTCAGCTTTGTGGAACTACTATTTTACTGTAGTCCCGGACAAACCTGTGGTAGAAGTTAGCGAAACCAAGGAAACGCTGAAGCTCCTTATGGTTCTCCAGAATGGGCCACTCCTCCACTGCTCTGATTTTATCAGGATCTGCTTTCAGACTGCCCTCCTGAATAACAAATCCAAGAAAAGAGATTGTGTTAGAGTGAAACTCACACTTGTCAGCCTTGACGAACAAACGATTTTCTAGTAGGTGAGAAAGCACTTGATGAACATGGGAGCGATGTTCGTCTAGGGAACAGGAGAAAATCAGTATATTGTCAAGGTAAACAAAGATGAAATGATTTATGAAGTCCCTCAGGACATCATTAATTAGCGCTTGGAACGCTGCAGGGGCGTTGGTGAGCCAAAAAGGCATCACTAAATATTCGAAGTGGCCAAGCGGGATGTTAAAGGCCGTCTTCCACCCATCCCTCTCTCTGATGCGGACCAGATGGTATGCGTTTCGCAGGTCGAATTTGGAGAAGACCTTGGCTTCCTGCAGAGAGTCAAAAGCAGACTTAATGAGAGGAAGCAGGTATTCATTTTTGATGGTGATTTGGTTGAGTCCTCTAAAGTTAATGCATGGCCTTAGAGTCATGAAAAAAAAACGACCCCAGAGGTGATGAAGATGGGCGAATGATACCCGCAGCCAGAGAATCCTTGATGTATGTTTCCATTGCCTCCCGCTCCGGGCGTGACAGGCTGTACAGCCGGCTGGTAGGCAGTGGAGCGCCAGGGAGGAGGTTGATGGCACAGTCGTAGGGGCGATGAGCAGGAAGGGAAAGCGCACGTTCCTTACTGAACACCACCTGGAGGTCGTGATACTCGGCCGGAACAGAGGAGAGATCTGGAGGATCGGGAGGTGAGGCTGCGCCCCGGAGATCTCCACCTGCAGGAGGAAGGCCTGAGCGAAGACAAAGTGAGTGACATTGGGCGCTCCACCCTAATATCTTCCCCTGAGACCAGTCAATAAGTGGGTTGTGGAGCTGTAACCAGGGGTGTCCTAAGACCAGGGTGGCATGTGGCGACTGAATAAGGAGGAAAGAAATCTCATGGTGGTTGCCAGAAATAATCATCTTTACCGGGGTGGTGCGGTGGGTTACCTCCATCATGATTCTCCCGTTGAGGGTGTAGGCACGGACTGGCTTCTCCAACTTCTCCACATGGCAGCCAGCCCAAAGTTCCGGTCCAGTAAATTGTCCTCTGCGCCCAAGTCGACCAGAGCCAGGACACGGTGAGCCTCCTCCTCCACAAAAACTGAGGCAGAGACTTGAAACTTTCGTTTGGCTGGGGTTTTAGGATCCAGGGAGACAGGGCCCGTCAATACCCCCAGGTTTATTGATGAGCCCCCTTTTTTGGTCAAATGGGGCAGGCAGCCAAATCATGACCCGATTTCCCACAGTTAACGCACTCACTCCCTTGAATCCTGTGGCGGTGCTCAAAGCTCAAAGTCCATTTATATGTACAATATGTCCAGTTTCTAAGAATACTGTTGCAGTGTGGATAATAAATTGTCTTATTGCATTGTTGAAAAAAATATACAATAAATTAATAAAAAATTCCCTGATGTAATGGTCTTGCACCAGATGGAATGGACAATGTGAACATATACAGTACAGGCCAAAAGTTTGGACACACCTTCTCATTCAATGCGTTTTCTTTATTTTCATGACTATTTACATTGTAGATTCTTACTGAAGGCAACAATACTATGAATGAACACATGTGGAGTTATGTACTTGACAAAAAAAGGTGAAATAACTGAAAACATGTTTTATATTCTAGTTTTTTCAAAATAGCCATCCTTTGCTCTGATTACTGCTTTGCACACTCTTGGCATTCTCTTGATGAGTTTCAAGAGGTCATCACCTGAAATGTTTTTCGCTTCATAGGTGGCCTTATCAGGGTTAATTAGTGGAATTTCTTGCTTTATCAATGGGGTTGGGACCATCAGTTATGTTGAGCAGAAGTCAGGTTAATACACAGCCGACAGCCCTATTGGACAACTGTTAATATTCATATTATGGCAAGAACAAATCAGCTAACTAAAGAAAAACGAGTGGCCATCGTTACTTTAAGAAATGAAGGTCAGTCAGTCCGTTTATTGTTTAGGAAACATTGTACCTTCCCGGCACAGTGTTTTCCACACAGAAGTTGATGTAGTCAGTGGTTTCAAAGCAGTCCCTCAGTGCCATACTGGACTCCTCTGGCCATCTTCTCACATACATGATCGTTGTTTATTCACCAAAGGTATGAATGAAGGGAGCAGATGATTGTGAAATATTAGTCGTAACCCAAAAAAAAAAAAATGTAGTTGAACCTTTTGATTTAAAATTAGAATTAGAATTTTACTTAGCGGAATTTAACATTGTTTTAGCAATAGAACTACTTGCTTGTCAAATGAGATCACATACAAGGTATAAATATTCACAAAATAAATGACTACATTTCCTTATTTATAAGATAGGCAGATAGACATCTATCTTACAAATAAATATTCACAAAATAAATTTCCTTATTTGCAGATCATATAAATGTTGTATTACCCTTAACTATGACTAAAAGAAAAAAAAAAAAGTTTTTTTTTTTTTTTGTCTTTGTGTCCCCTATCAACATACCCACTGTCAGTTTGCAGAACATGGTTCCTCTCCTGGATGGCCCAGTGGAGGGTGGTACTCCAGTCAGTTCCCAGCAGCAGTTGCAGGAGCAGGAGAAACGTATTGAGATATCCTGTGCTTTGGCTGCTGAAGCGTCTCGTCGCAGCCGCCTTCTCTCTGGTGAGGACTCTCTACACATGGCAATCAAAACCATCACTGTGTCATTTACCCTCTCCCACTAACTGATCACATAGCACAGGAAAAACCACAGTACTTACTCTCAACACTATCTCATGCAAACTTCTGCACATACCTCTGATTTTTGTGTGTTGTTTAAAATTAAGATGTTGCCAAGATCTGGTAAATGAAGAATGTAATCTGACAGGATATCTTTACAGACAGAAACTATTCACATCCATGTCTAATGCAGCTTTACCAATTCTCGAAAATGTGTTGCTGGAAGATATTCTTGTCAGTTTTGATAACATTTTACTCACCAGCTCTTTTGCTGTGATCAGGGGATTCAATGCCATCTCTTTAGTCCATCAGACATGCCAGTTAGTTTTTTGTATTCCTGACAAAGTAGCTGTCATTATCCCTGAAATGCTTGAACATAATCCACTGAAAATACTGAGTGTGGTCTTACCCTCTTAGAGTACCTTTGAGAAGCAGCCCTCAGTTCTGGTACTGAACTTCGTGGTTGCAGGGCAAGTATGAGTTGTAAAATATTATCCCAGCCAGAACACTAATTCTGGGTGCTCTCATTTTTAATTTGACCTCCATATTATTCCTTTGCTGTGTTCCTTGATCTCAGCAATAAGGTTGAGATTGTTAAAGAGATAAATGGCTGAACCCCAGATGCAGAACAGAGACAAAGGAGTGTGGTAAAAGGAATTTATTGTCACAAAATCTGGATAATGTTGAACATTCAAGATTCTTTATTGTCATGTACTTGTAACAATGTAACATCGTCACCAGTAATGAAATGTTTTTGTGCTTAGTGCCAACTCAACTTCACAGTGCAATCTCAGAATAAAATATATACATATAAATAGAGGTGACATAAAAATAGAATAAAAAATAAAAACAGAATAAAAACACTTGAGTAATAGAGGTAGCATAAAAATAGCATAAAACACTAGAGTAATGACAAAGGTTCAAAGAGAGATTATCCAAATTGATCCAGGTGAGGAGCAGGTAGGTAGGTGAAGTGAGTCAGCAGGTTCTTTGGGTGGAGGACTGGAGCTGGGGAGACATCACAATCAAGAGGCACAAAGAAAATAGTTTTAGTCATACATACAAGGCAAACTCAGAAGCAACAAAGAGCATAATGGCTTTCAAAGTGCCAGAGACTTCATACCAGGCTAGTGAATACAACAATCTGGTAAATACTGGTGAGCAAATCTGCATTTTTACTCTGTGGTAGATGATAGTGGATTGGCATTAACTGTAGTGGCTGATTGATGCTGGGAGCAGGTGTAGGTGAACTGAGATTGAAGGGAAATGCCCAGTCCAGACATACAAATACAAGGACAGACACAGGAAGAGACTGAAGTGACCCTGAGGGGTAGGCACTGCATGAAAAACCACATTTACGACCAGTAAACCCCCGCAAATTTCGTTGATTATCGGCAATTTGCCGATTCGAGTTTACGGGGAAGTTCGCCCACTCCGAATATCGTCGGAAACGAACCATCTGTCGGCAGGGAGCGTGGTTATTTGCGCCGCCACAAAGGTGCGAATAGCTCTAATAGCTACCGACGTGAATCTACTCAGGCTGGCCTGCTGGCTTCACAAACAACCATTGGATGATTCCACAGGCATTTTAAAAGGAAACCCTCATGTGATTGGATACCAAATCCAATCACATGAGTGAGTGATCATGTGATTGGATGACAACTCTGCTGTTATTGGTCATCTGTGCACTACAATAAATAAATAAATAAATATATATATATATATATATATATATATATTTATATTTATTTATTTATTTATTTTAATGATTCATTTATTTGACTATCCACCTTCTGAAAACTACACTACCACACAGGAGAACACAAAGAACACAGTTGACAAAAACATTTTGAAAAAGTCTTTAATGAAATCGTGGCAAAGGCACATCAACAAGGATCAACCAAATAAAATCAGTGACTACTGGGGAAAAAAGCAAGGAAATGTGCAGAGGGGTTCACTGATAAGAGTCTCTGGGTTGGGCCATGCCGCTGGTCCATGGTGCATGAAAAAAAGAGTCTAAGGCCTCTGGAAATGGCTCTTTGCTGCCTCTGGGTCATACTGAGTTGGCGCCTGTCATTTTGAAGGGGACTCGATGCGAAGCCTCTTGCGGTGTGTCGCCACATACTTTGGGTCGCTCTCCAGCCGCTCTTGCAGTGTCTGGCAGAGTTTGGAGAGCTAGGACACTCCTTCTTGCTTCCAGCAGCTGTAAATACAGGTATTATTATAATATTAGTACTGCTAAAAAACAATAACACATGATAGCATATGTGACCATGTTTGTCAAAAACAATGCAGCTAATAAATAAAAATTCAGTCCATTTTTACATTGTTGTGAAAATAAGGCGATATTCGTGTAACTCTTACCCGCTACCTCCTCCATCTGCTGTGAGCTGAAATCTTCACAGCTGCTGCCTGAACTGAAAGAGCTGGCTGGGCATACCTGAAGCTCCTCCACACCATCTCATAATATGTCTTACAGGCCGCTGGAAGAAAATATATATTCGTTTGAAATAATTAAGACAGGCTTCAGTAAAAACAACAACAACAACAAAAAGAAACAACAGAAAGGGGTTAAAAAAAAAAACTTACATAAAAAGACTTCTCTGTCCACATCATCCATGTCTGGACTCCCAGTTCAAGTGGCCATCAAATATGACGTCACTGCTTCGTTGTGGGACAAGTTCAGTCTGTAAAACACAAAAAGTACAAACAGGTCATGCAACGTTTACATTTACTTACATTCTGCAGAATATTTCCTTTGTATTTCTGTGTATTTTATTAACTTACCCCTGCTCAGGTTCATATCGCCTGTCGTTTCCGCACTATTGTGCAGACGCCGCACCTTTTCCTTTAAAATACAAAATACATTGTAATGTTAAATGTAACGTGAACGATTACCAAACGTTCGGAACGCAGTGCAATAAGAATAATAAAGGTTTGGCTGCCTAAGAACTGCACAATGTAGTATTAAATGCTAACGTTAATTACTGCAACTTATGCACCCGTCTCTTCGACTCCGCAGCTGCAGTTCGGTCGGGGCAGGTCCTCCAGAGCGAGCAGTCTGGCTTTTATCATTCTCCTCACCAATTGCACGATTAGCTGCGTTACCAGCCGAGACAATCTACTGAAGGCGCTCAGCAGTTTCTTCTCTAAATTGTTTGGACTTTCTGAATATGGTCGCTCCGCAGCCAGGCTGTCCACTTGTCGCAGAGGAGTGCCTTCTGGGGTGAACTGAAGACGATGTCCGGCCATTGCATGAACAGAGTTAAAGTTTAGCAGGACCCGAAACGTAACTGTTCTGATCCAAACTCCATTTGCGTTCACAGACGCACCGAGGTTGTTTTCTGCCTATGTCATTGCGTCAGAGGAGGCGTCCAATCATATGAGAGGTCGCACTCTCAGAATTTCTCACGAGACAATTTTTGTTGCGTAGAAAGAAAACCATGCTGTGATTTTGCTAGGCATTTTAATTTTCTAGTTTTCATTGAAAATTGAAAAAGTGGACTGACCCTGCTGGAATTTTGCACACAACTATTTTTCACCTGGTATTGTGGTGGCAAAATGCAAAAAAATTGTGACGTGTCCAAGAGCTGTAGATGCTTTAATTTTCACAATTTGATTTAGTGGATTTAAATGGAAAATGAAAGGCTTTTGAGGGTCAGGACACTTATCGTGTATGTAACCTATAAAATTATTTAAACACACTTTTAAATCCTCATGAAAAAAGAAAAAAATCTTTGTCTGTATTCTGTAGGCCCAGAACACACACACACACTCTCTCTCTCAGACACACACACACACACACACACACACACACACACACACACACACACACACACACACACACACACACACACACAATCCCAATTTGCGTTTGTATAGCTTTGCAGCATTTACATTTGCATTTTAACACCTCATGGTCACAGGGGCTGAGAGAACTTCCACGGCAATTTACAGTGATGATAAATGACAGAAATGCTACTTTTCATGCAGTGAGGAAAGGGAAGAGACCAATGAAGTGACAAGATTCCATTCTGAGAGGAAAAATGCTAGTGGCACACACCGTACTGGTTGAGACAAACTGTGTCCATCTACATGGAGGGCCACCAAGAATACCTTTTCAACAGGGATTTTCATTTTTCTGTTAATTCTGGGGTGACTGGAAAAATGAGAATTGTGTCCCCACTAGAGGACTTGGGACCACACACTGTCAGGAACAAACAGTTGTTTAATGGGGCCCTGACCTGGGTCGGGCTACTGTCTCTGTGCTTCTCTCACCTTGGCCTCAATTTCCCACATGACCGCCACCACTATACTAATGGGGGCAGAATGGTCTGTCTGGTCTGAGTGATCTATGGGAGAAAACTGGGAGGAGAGAGCATTTGGCTCGATGTTCCAGGATATGGGTCGGTAGGTGAGGGTGAAGTTCAATCTCCCAGAAGCTCCTTGGCAGTCTGGATGTACACCAGGTATTTGTGATCCAAACAGACCACAAAGCAGTGCTCTGCTCCTTCCAGCCAGTGCCTCCACTCCTCCAACACCAGCTTGGCCGTGAGCAGCTCATGTTTCCCCTTGTCATAATTCTGCTCTGCAGGAGAGAGATAGCAAGAATGCACAGGGGTGAATTTTATCATCAGGACTAGAATGCAGAGACAAGACGGCTCTCACGCAGCTATCAGAGGCATCCACCTCAAAACAAAATTACTGAGACAAATCGGGAGTGGATGGAGTGGAAATGAACAGTTTCTTGAACGCAACAAATGCCTTATTGGCTTCAGAAGAACAGACATATGGGAGGGAGAGAGGTGAGCTTGGTTAGAGAAACAGTTATCCTACTGTAACTCCTGATGAACTGGTGATAGAAGCTGGCAAACCCCCAAAACTGCTGTCTGTGTTTCCAGGTGGTGGTCAGTCTTCACCTGCCCACTCTCAATGATGTATCCTAGAAAATTCACTGAGAGGACATGAAACTGACATTTCTCTGCTTTAATAACTTTTTCCAATATTTTGCTTTATCACCAGATATCTGCATATTTATTCACATTTGCCATCACCCTGGTCAATATTATGAGATTAGTGCAAACTGACAAATGTTTAATGCTGACTCACCAAACTTACATTATAAATGTTTATAACCCTACCATGAACTGATAACATCATCAACAGCATTTGGCACAAAGCATCACTGTGCTTCACAGTCTCACAGAGCTCCTAACCTAAGGCCTATAGTCCGTTTAAGACATAAAATTCTTTAAAAACAGATTGATATAAACACAACATAAGGGGTGGCTCTGGCTTGTGAGGGAAAGCTGTTGTCCACTAATTAGAGGGTCGGTGGTTCGTTCCTGGTCTCCTGCACTCTACTTGTCAAAGTATCCATGGGTAGATGCCGAACCCCAAATTGCTCCTGAGTGTGCATGGATGATCACACCTGATGAAACACAACATCTGAATGCTTTCATGGTGATTTCTGGAGATTTTAACCAAACTTCCCTCTCGGCAATTTGTCACCTATCCCGCCGGAGACAAAAAACCCCCACTGGATTTACTTTCTGCAAATGTCAAAAAAAATGTCAGACTGTTAGGCTTTGCCTTAGATATTTAACTGGACTCAAAATGGTAGAATGAATCAACAAATAAATTTATTAAACAACCTCTCTTCACAAAAGCACACTCGCAATGAGTGGAAAATAGGAAATCACAACTGGACGGATTGAGACAGAGCAAATAGTGGAGGTGGCTGGAAGACATTGAAAGAGAAAGCACACATAAGTGGCAGTCCAAAAATACAAAACAAAATCCAACATAAAAAGTCCAGCAAACACGAAGGAAAGCTTTGCAATAAAGTCTTGGCAATGCTCACACAAGGAAAAGTCGTTTGACACAGTAGAGATAAGGATGAACTGGCAACCAGTAGTACAGAGATCCAGCCTTAAATACTGTTGGCCTGATGAGGCTGATGCGCAACAGGTGCACAGGTGATTAGGCGGCAGCCAATAGAGAGTCAAGGGGACCACCCCCAGAAGCAAAGAAAAGCTCTTTTTCTTGAGGAATCTTAGGTCCTTTATGTGTCCACCAAGATGTTGCCATCTTGGTTGTTGCAAGTGCAATTTCTTTGCAGCCATCTGTTTAGCAAGCAGCATCAGAGCCAGTGACATTAAGAATCTGAGAGAGGGATGTTGAACAAACTGCTCAACATAATGGAGAACACTTCACATCCCCTGCATGACCCACTAATCAGACAGCAGAGTGTTTTCAGGTGGAGGCTTCTTCAACTCCGCTGTAGTAAGGAACACTACAGAAAGTCATTCTGACCCACTGCAGTCATGCTGTACAATGACTCCCCTCTGTGCAAGGAGAAGAGACTTATCTTCTCAGGGACTTTGCGCATTCACCACATACAACGTACAATAATTACGGCTTAATTTTATCCAAATCCCTTTTACTTAACTACTTTACTCTTGCAGTGTCTCTAGTCAACTTAGTTAAGTAGTGCTGAAGACTTGCATATTTGAGCCTGCCACAACAACCAAACAGCCATCTGGACTAGTATTTAAAATTTAAAGTGAACTGTATTTATATGGTGCATTTCTAGTCTGTGCTTTTTAGAACACAAATCTGCATTAATGACACCAATGGCACAGCATTGGGACCAACGATTGCTTGAAAAGTGGATGCCTGTGTCACAGCCACTGGTGGTACAGAGAAATCAGAATTAACACTTTTGTTGTCCACAAACATTTTCAGAGTCACATGTCTGAATATAAAGGAGTCCCTTCAGTCACTTAGGTCACTGTACTTCTCCCTTTGACTGGTTCAATCGATTTTTTTTCCTCTCCATTTTTACACTCCTCCCACCTTCCTACCATCTCATTCCAGCCCAGTGTGCCCCCAGTTGCCCCACCTCCCCGACAAGCCTGGTGCCCCCCCCTTCATCTGCTGACTTCCCCAACTCTGCCCACATCATGAAGGTGTGAGTCATGCAAGGTGAGTCTCCATTCACCACAACACATCATATCCACCAGTCTGCTTTGTTCCCTATTCTGTAATATTTCCTACTGCTTTTTTCTTTGTTGTTTTATAAAGAAGAAATTGAGACAACAGAAATGTACTGCCTAAATTTGGGCTTAACTTGGAAAAACTGGTGTCTCTGTCTAACTATCCTTTTTGCTCAAAAATAATTCTCAAAATTTGCATCGCAAGGTCCAAATTATTGTTTCCGAGTTGTTCCAACCACAAACCATCCATCCATTGTGGTTTACAATATGTAGGGTTACAAACATTTATTTCCCATGATAGTAAACAGCACCCAGTGATATGCAGGAAATCTGAAATAATCTTTGTGTCTCTCTTATCCTGTCTTTATTGTCTCTTGTTTCTGTAGCTCAAGACCTAGTTTGATGGAACATCTTTCTGAGGTGTCACTTCTCAAAAAGAACACTGAAGATGGCCCCAGACAATTTTCTTTAGCACCAAAACTGATATAAGAAAAACAAAAAGTTGTGGATGGATGGAATGGAAGCTATACTGTAATGACTTGCAAGCTTTCCCATCCAAACTCCAATTCATCTGACTCACGATTGCCTCCTGCTATGTGTACCCTGTAGCACAAAAGGAGGTTCCACGGGCCTTATTCACAAAGTATTTTATCTTACTACTAGGAGTCCTCCTAACAGGCATGAATAGTTCCTAAGAGTTTCCTCTTAAGAGCCATTCACAAAGCTGCTGAGAGCAACTTTTAGTAAGGAACAAGGAAGATGTTAACTCTGTTTCTGGGGATGACATCATGCTTCATGATTGACCTTCCTTGTTACGTCCACAGTGATTGGTATTTCACTGGTGACATACATAGATATTGATTAGCCTACATGGGTGTGCAAGAAACAACTTTAATTAAATTCAGATGGGTGGCTAGACAAATAGGTGTATTTTTCATAAAGAAATATTGAGATATTTTGTTACAGTGTCACAAATTGAAGCAAAAGCACAAAAATATATTGCACAGATTTTACTGGATAATCAAGCAATGGCCATGAAGATACCTATTGCAGTTGGTGATTGTTTTATGCACAGCTTAATGAACTGTCACACAAATTAGGGTCTGAAGAGTTCATTTTGGTTGGTGGAAGAGTTCTGTGAGGCTTTGATCATCAGTGTTGCAAACTATATTTTGCTGGTGACGAAGTAACAGAGTTGTAACTGTTTTCTCTGGTGTTATTGGACTGTTTTGATTTGTTGTTGAGCCAACTTAATCATTATTAAATAGACTGCATCAAAATATTGGTTAAAAGTTTACTATTCTAGTTTTACAAAACACTGATATGATGAGACACTTAAGCCAACCTGCAGAACATTACCAACTGAAAATTGGTATTTGTGACTTAGGAGTCCCCTTGACTGTTTTGAACTTCTCTCAGACTTAGGATCTACCTTTAGTTTTGAAATGCTTTGTGAATTACTCTTAGACCAAAACTTAGGAGACCTATTTTGAGAAGTTTCCTGTAACGCTGTCAGCTAGGAGCAACTTTTAGCTTTAGGATGTTTTGTGAATACGGCCCCAGACCTCTTACCAGCTTCAAGTTGTGTAATATTTCTGTATAATTTAGCTCAGGTCACATCTACATAGTTGAAATTACAGATGAACTATGTTGATGGTGAGATGTTACACAGTCATAATGACAAAATGTCAGTGAACTGAGGTTCTATGAAAGGAGCTGCATAGAAAAAATCAAGACAAAGAGTTTGGAATGGGGCCAGATGAACGTCACTGAGGATGACCAGGAGACAAGTAGTCTAAAAGCCAAAGGAGGGTGCTTATTATCATCAAATCTTTACTTTGTTGTTTTGGAAACACCGTGCCTGCTTTGTATGCACAGTGTTTTCCACACAGAAATTAACATCATCCGTAATGCAAGTTGTTAAACTGTCAATGTCCTCCCCATGTGTGGAGAGAGGCTTTTAACAGGATTCTGGACTCGAAAAGCCAAAGGAGGGTGTTTATTATCATCAAATCTCCATACCAGCCTTGGAAAACCACAAATGGCTTGTGGCACAGTGAGAGGTGGGGCTCAGCTGCAACCTGAAGATTGAGGACACTGACAAGATTGAAGCCTATAATCCTTTATAAAAAGTTGAGAACTCTGATTCTGGACTCACTGTGATGCCAGTTTCCCCCAGATCTCCATCCCCTACACTACTGCCATCCTATCAGCCTCATCCACTATCAATTACACTCACATGTAGTTTGTTGTTAGGCAGAACCAAAAAATAATAGATCAAACCACAACCCTTCATAAAAGGCTGCAAAGGACCAACAGAATCAGAGCATGTCATATATAACATAATATTCATAACCTGGTATGAAAATATCAATAGGATCCTCTTAAATATTTACTTTTTTTTCTACTCAAGTAGTTGTAAGATCTGAGAGAGTCAAGTCCCTGATATACTCCAACATGGATGTACATACTAGATTGGGTGTTTAATCTGCAGACATGGTCCAATTGGCATGCTTGTAGGCACATACAGTCTATGGACTCTATTTTCGATTCCGCCGCCGGCGCGGTGCAGGGTGCGCACCCCACGCAGTGGTATTTTCATGCAGCGCAGGCAGGCGCACAGCGCACTTGATATTTTGGTAAACTGAGGCGCAGGATGGGCGTTGCGGCGCAGTAGGGGGAGGTGGCGGCATAATCAGCCGGCGGATTTGGATTTTTGTTCCATTTCAGTCCATGCCATCCAAAGTGTGCTGAAAGCTCGCCACCCCAGACCTGGTCCCACTGGGCAAGTGGATTTTCGTAAACCGGCGGAGTTGTGTGCTCACGTCACCAACACAGCCAGGTTTCCACAGTGTCTGGCATTTCACTGCAATCAATAATTAGCAACAGCCATAATTCAATGCAACTATCTGAGTCAGCACATACAGTCAGACCTAAATTTATATATTTTGATCTGTATCTCATCTGACCACATCGCAAGTGCATTCAGCACACGTAATGGTCACTCAACCTGACCGAATGTACACAGGTGAAACAGGGATGTCTGGTGATCTGTGACTCAAATTGCCTGGTGACAAACGTGTATGCCACTTTCCCCGGGTCGGCACATGACTCGTTCATCCTGGCTAATTCTAGCATCCCTACAGTCTTTCAGGGGGACACCCCTCTGGATGGGTGGCTGCTAGGTGATAACGGGTATCCACTGAAAACGTGGTTGATGACGCCATATATCACACCGTCAACAAGACCTCAGCGTGGTTTTAACGGTGTTTTCAGCAGTGCTCAGTCAGTCATTGAACGCATGCTGCGATCAATAATTAGCAACAGCCACGATTCAATTCAGCTATCTGAGTCAGCACATACAGTCAGACCTAAATTTATATATTTTGATCAGTATCTTATCTGACCACATCACAAGCGCGTTCGGCACGTGTAATGGTCACTCACCTTGACCGAGCGTACACAGGTGAAACAGGGATGCAAACTAATCAATTAACACCACTGTGCCAACCAGAAACAGCTGTGGCATCCTACAGAGCATATATACTGCATCTATCTCAGAGCACTCGAGAGACAGAGAGAGACAGACACTTGGAAAAAATGTAAGTGATGATCCAGTATTAATCACGTCATTTCATTCAAGACAAATGTTATCATAGTTATGCTTAATGTTATCTACAAAGATGTACATCATTGCATCGGCAAAGTGGACATGACTTTGCGCCACGCCGGCGGCGGAATTGAAAATAGAGCCCCTTGTGTTCAGAAGTTTTCAATGGCAGTCAATGAGGATCACCCCAGGCTGTATTCTTTTCTACACCAAAGAGGCATCTTCATAGCCTCCATGGACTGTCAATGCTGTAATGCCATTGGTCAGGAAGGTCAGCATGTTTGTGGGTCAGTATTCATTTTCACTGAGCTTTTGCCACAAAACCTGGAGGGAAGTCAAGGTGGTGTGCACAGCTAGGACTCACTCTGCTGCAATGGAAATAATGACCTTGCTTTGTGGGATTGAAGCCATCAAGATTAAAAAACTGAAATCATATCTGATTAGTTGGATTATGATCTTTTGTGTGTGTGTGTGTGTGTGTGTGTGTGTGTGTGTGTGTGTGTGTGTGTGTGTGTGTGTGTGTGTGTGTGTGTGTGTGTCTTCTGCATCGTGGAGTATTGTAAGGCCCTAAAACAGACACATTTATTGCGATGACTATATGTTTCTGTTCAATTTGAAGTGTTCGAACCACAGGTGTCAGATATTAAGTGACATGCTTTTCCCCATTTTAATAAAGAGCATGGCACCAGCAGTGGATAATATACTGAGGTATACAATGTTTAATTAAATTTTTTTACAATACAATTCAAAGAAACAGCAGGCTGTGACATAGTCATGTCACTGAGAGTGCCACTATGTGCAGCTCCTACATTTTGGTAATCCCCCACCATCACCACACACACACACACACACACACACACACACACACACACACACACACACACACACATACCATCCATCCATCCATCCATCCATTTTCTATGCCGCTTATCCCTTTCGGGGTCGCGGGGCACACACACACGTAGAGGTAAAGTATGTTGGATATGCTTTTAGAAATGATACACTGTATGTGGAAAGTGAAAATAGAAGTGACCTCAGAAGAAGAAGAAAAATAGTTATCTGTGTAAAGAGTAGTTGCATGCATTCATGTGACGCAGTGCCATAAGTCTGAATCATGTCTGTGTATTTTATATATTGTGATGAATGGAGACATTAATGACATGACTTACAAAGGACTTTAAATCTGGAGGAAATGTAATGATTAATGGTACTAATAGGAGTTGCCAAGGCTACAAATTAAAAAAAAAAACAAAAAAAAAAACAAAAAAAAAAAACTATGCACATCGGCTTTAAGTGGAAATGGCCAATATTGAATAATTAAGCAATACATTTGAAAGAAATGTATAATGTGAGTGGAATAAATAATGCTTCTTTTCTTTTTGGACATATCAAAATGCATAAATTAACCAAATATTGTGAAATGATTGAAAATAATACAACTTGTCATTATAATTTCTCTGCATTCAAACTTGTTCCAAAAATAATATCTTGTTCTCACGAGATCTTTGCGATCTTTCTGTTTTTGGCCATGTCTTTTCACCATTACAACTTCCTCCAGATTTGAATGCTGTGGCCACACACACACGTCCCCTGTGTTATGATGTTATTTAAGTGCTTTTTTTTTTCTCATACACACTTCTTAAGTGACCTGTCATTGTAGAAAGATATTGTATGTCAGCACTCAGATTCAGAGACAATATTTTGCAGAAAATGGAATGTTAGGAGGAAGGCATTAAACGACTCTCAATACACAAAAACAAAACAATTTAAGAGACTACTTATGAAGTTGCTTTTTTTTTTTTTTTTAAAGAAAGGGAACATGTTCAAAAGAGGGAGTACATATTTTTTTAGATGCACAGATATTTGATGACAAGTTGACACGTTCAATTTTTACACTCAATTATGTTTCGTATTTTTCACAAAGATTTTCTTTTTACTTTCTTGCTCTTGAGAATTGTTTGAAGGAGCAGCATAAATATTTTTGCATTAATTTGAATCTGATGTGTTAAGACATGACAGCCAAAATGTGGTGTCCAATATTTGATACTAGATGTAGCATTTGTAGTTGATAAAAAAAAAAAAGAAAGAAAAAAGAATATATATATAATTTACTTTGGTCAATGTAAGTAATATTTTGGATTTCAGTTGCAGTATATCCTACTATCACATGTAACCATTGCTACTTTGGGGGAAAATAGACAAACTGCTTGAACTATGCAAATGATAAAAAAGAGACAAATATACGCTTGCTTTCAGAAAACCTTGCAATAAAGTGAATGTATACCAATAATGTGTATTCTAGATGCTGGTATTCTGAATTCATCACAGTATTTTGTATGATAAAACATGTCTGGCCGTCTGGAATGATGATACTGCTGTTATTTTAATACACTTGTTGAATATGAGGTTCATTGCCTACTGAGGTTCACTATCCAGCCCCATCATTACCAATCAGCTCATTGATGATGTTCTACAGTCTTTGTTACATCAAATTGTATGTCTGAACTAATAAAGTGCAAAAACAAAGACAGACTTGATTCTTTGGACTATCAGTCATTTATTAAAGGCAGGTTGTATTTGTAATGGCCATAATTTACAATCTACAAATTATCATATGAATAATTTACTGAAATGATCAGTGAAATCTAATGAAAATAAATTACTTTTAAAATATATACTGTACATCTGTTTGTGTGTGTTGATGCATCCGTGCATGTGTGAGAATTTAATAAACGATGGGATCTTGGGTCACAAAACAAAACTATGAAAGAGGGTTTCCACTGACGTTTCGCATTTATCGCATGAAGTTGACGGCTCTGGGTATATCTTATGTACTTTATCTTTGGAAAAGTGAACCCTACATAAAATCTTAAATTGGCAATGGCTTGCATTATTCAAACAGGTATAAGATAATGTGCCTGAGAAATACTATTGCACTTGAGAAATACTAGGACTATGTATATGCACAATATATTCAATTCAATTCAATTCAATTCAATTCAATTCAATTCAATTCAATTCAATATTCCTTTATTCGTCCCGCGAGGGGAAATTCCAATTTCACAGCAGCACCAATAAAGTAGATAGAGTGGTAAAAGACAATAAGTGCATGCAAGTTAAACACAACAAGTATATACAAAAAGGTGGGATAGAAAGGAAAAAAACGTCATCCTAAAAAATTGTAAATAGTATTTACAGACTTATGTACCGGTAGTATTAACTTGGAGCAGTTTCTGTTGTACAGTCTGACGGCTGCAGGAAGGAATGACCTGCGATACTGATCCTTCCTTCACACACTTTGGATGTAGCATCCTGTCACTGATGGAGCTCCTCAGTGCAGTGAGTGTGTGTTGGAGGGGGTGGGAGTCATTGACTGTCATGGAGGACAGCTTGGCTGTCATCCTCCTCTCCCCCACCTCCTCCACCTGTTCCAGAGGGCATCCCAGGACAGAGCTGGCCTTCCTGATGAGTTTGTCCAGCCTCTTCCTGTCAGCTGCTGTGATGCTGCCCCCCCAGTAGACTACACCATAGAACAAGGCAGAGGCCACAACAGAGTCATAGAAGGTCTTCAGGAGTGCCCCACACACCCCAAAAGACCTCAGCCTCCTGAGCAGATAGAGTCTTCTCTGTCCTTTTTTATAAGTGCAGTGGTGTTATGAGTCCAGTCCAGTTTGTTGTTCAGATGAACACCCAGGTACTTATAAGATGTCACCATCTCAATGTCCCTTCCCTGGATGTTCACTGGTGATGGGGGAGAATGCGGGCGCCGACGGAAGTCCACAACCAACTCCTTGGTTTTATCCGCATTGATCAGGAGGTGATTCTGCTGACACCAGTCCACAAAATCCTGGATGAGTCCTCTGTATGTCCTGTCGGCCTCATCACAGATGGGGATGACAGAGTCATCCCCCAGCCGCACAGCTGTGTTACGCAGGGCCAGCAGCTGATCCCTACTGTAAACAATGGGAGCCATTGTCTCTCACCGACCCACAGACGCGGAGAAAGTTGCACGGGCTGTAAAAGTGATCAAGAAATAGCGCCAGAGTTACCGTGTTTAATGTCTCTCATGCACCAGACATTTACAAACACGTAGAACTAAACTGAATAAAAAAAGATGCACAAGAAAAACTCCTAAGAGTCTAGAGAGCTGCTGTAACAGGCTGCCGCTCGTATGGCGCCAGAAGTCAATTTCTATACAGTTTCTAACAGTACTGCTGCCAATATGGATAATAAATAGTGTTATTGCACAGTTGAGAGAAATATACAATTTCGAACCAGATTAAATGGATAATGTGAGCATATACTAGCATTTAAACAGTAGTGCAAAACAAAAGTGGGTTTATGATGCAGAACTGAGAAAAGACAGAATCAACACATTACATGGAGCTGGAGTTCCCGTGATTCACGTCCAATGATAGCTGTATCATCTGAGATCTTCTGAATGTGGCAGCTGTCGAAGTCCACAGTCTGAAGTGTAGAGGGTGAAGAAGAAAGGGGAGAATACTGCCCCCGTGCTGCAAACTGCCACATTGGACATGCAGCCACAAAGCCTCACATACTGTGGTCTGTTGGTGAGGTAGTTGAGGGTCTGTGCAGCCAGGTGGCAGTCTACACCAGCTTCTTCCAGCTTCCCCCTGAGCAGTGATGGTTGGATTGTGTTGAAAGCACTGGAGAAGTTGAAAAACATGACTCTCACCATTCTTCCAGTATGCTCCCAATGAGAAAGAGATCGGTGGATCAGGTAGTTGACTGTGTCTTCCACGTTGATGCCTGGACAATATGCAGACTGTAGGGGGTCCAGCTCGCTGCTCACCAGGTGACACAGGTGGTTCAGTCTAATCCTCTCGAAGGTCTTCATCAGGTGGGGCGTTAAGGCTACCAGCCTGAGGTGAAGTAACATAGAGTTGTAACTGTTATCTGTGGTATTATTGGACTGCATCAAAATATGGGTTATGAGTCCTAAAGTCAGGACTCCTTCTTTTGAGAAGTTTCCTGTAATGCTGCCAGCTAGGAGCTACTTTTAGCTTTCGGATGTTTTCTGAATTCGGCCCCAGACCTCTTGCCAGTTACAAATTGTATAATATTTCTGTATAATTTAGCTCAGGTCACATCTACATAGTAGAAATTATGGATGAGGTATGTTGATGGTGAGATGTTACACAGTCATAATGACAAAATGTCAGTGAACTGAGGTTCAATGTTACACTTTTCACAACGAAACCCCACACAAAAGCTCAACAAGGAAAGGAGCTGCATAGACAAATCAAGACAGAGTTTGGAATGTGGCCAGATGAACATCACTAAGGATGACCAATAGACAAGTAGTCTCACTAAAACCTACAGAGAGTATTTGAACAGGATTCTGGACTCTAAAAACCAAAGGACAGTGTTTATTATCATCAAATCTTTGGTTTGTTGTTGGGAAACACCGTACCATCTTTGTATTGACAGCAATTATGCAATCTGTTTTTGTGTTTAATGTAATTGTGTTTAAGGATATATGCCTCAAGGAACCTGATGCATGCATAAAAACCTGATGCATGCAGGCATAAAAGATTGTGTCAGATTGTGTCTGATTCCTCCTCCTCCTCCTCTGGTAGCTGGTGTCTGTCTGGGCTCGTGATTTCCCATCTTGTTTTCTGTTTATTTAAATTTTCCTTAAACTTGAAAGTTATAATTTTTGTCTGAATTGGACTTATTTAATGGACAAATATTTAAAAGTTGTGGGTGACCTTTGCGACCTCTGATATTTCACAGATACACTCTGCTCTGGCCTACTGACAGAAAAAGCCTGCTTTGGCCTACCAACAGAAAAAAGCCCGCTGGTAGCTCAAGCTAACTAGCACCAAGATGCCTCCTTTCTCCACAGATGACCTCTACAAACTTCTGCAGCAGGTTGCAGTGTTGGAAACTAAAGTTCAGCGTCTGGAAATAAATGCAGAAGTGAGCGGACCTTGTGGAAATGACAGCACTTTGCCGCTGACTCAAAACAGCGGACTGGAGATTGCTAACATCCAGATACAGCTCCCACGAAACTAAAGGGCTGTGTACCGGGTAATAAATCTGCCAGTATCAGTCCTCCCTGAAATGCTCTCAGGGCAAAGCCCGAGTAAATCAGCTGATATGGGAAGACGTCCAACAGGTAGAACCCAGCGCCCAGAGATCTGTGATGCGACAGGCTGGCCTGCGTTATCGTCCTCCTCAACACCTGTGCAGAGTAAGACACAGCCGTGGATAAAAGCTAAAGGGAAGATGAGCAACAAAGCTCCCAAACCAGCTAGTGTTCAGTTACAAAATCTGTTTGCTCCACTACTGCAGCACCCTGGATCTGAAAACCTGGATAACTTCTCGGACTCACAGAGAAGGGTAAGGCCTGACAGGAAGTCAGAAGATAGAAAGCTACAAGGAAAGCTACTGACTGGTCCTGAGACTCTGGTTGTTGGTGATTCTGCTATTAAAGATGTGGGAAGCATGTACAGCAGAAACACAAAAGTGTTGCTGCTGTGCTTTCCTGATGATACAGTCTCTAACATGACTGACAGAATCCTGTCCATGTGAAACCCATGTGATTACATGTGAAACCCAAGCAAATTCCTATGTGAAACCCATGGGATTCCATGTGAAACTCATGTTTTTACATGTGTAACCCATGTTATTACATGTGTAACCCATATAAGCTCCCATGTGAAACCCATTCAAATACCCATGTGAAACCCATGTGATCACATGTGAAACCCATATAAACTCCCATGTGAGACCGATTAAAAAAACCTGTGAAAATCATTTGATCACATGCAAAACCCATGTTATTACATGTGTAACCCATATAGACTCCCATATGAAACCCATGTAAATTCCTATGTGAAACCCATGTGATTACATGTGAAACCCAAGCAAATTCCTATGTGAAACCCATGTGATTACATATGAAACCCAAGCAAATTCCTATGTGAAACCCATTGGATTCTACATGAAACCCATATTATTACATGTGAAACTCATGTTTTTACACGTGTAACCCATGTTATTACATGTGTAACCCATATAAGCCCCCATGTGAAACCCATTCAAATACCCATGTGAAACCCATGTGATCACATGTGAAACCTATGTTATTACATGTGTAACCCATATAGACTCCCATATGAAACCCATGTAAATTCCTATGTGAAACCCATGTGATTACATGTGAAACCCATGGGATTCCATGTGAAACCCATATTATTACATGTGAAACTCATGTTTTTTACATGTGTAAGCCATATAAACTCCCATGTGAGACCGATTAAAAAACCTGTGAAACCCATGTGATCACATGCAAAACCCATGTTATTACATGTGTAACCCATATAGACTCCCATGTGAAAACCCATGTAAATTCCTATGTGAAACCCATGTGATTACATGTGAAACCCAAGCAAATTCCTATGTGAAACCCATGTGATTACATATGAAACCCAAGCAAATTCCTATGTGAAACCCATTGGATTCTACGTGAAACCCATATTATTACATGTGAAACTCATGTTTTTACATGTGTAACCCATGTTATTACATGTGTAACCCATATAAGCTCCCATGTGAAACCCATTCAAATACCCATGTGAAACCCATGTGATCACATGTGAAACCTATGTTATTACATGTGTAACCCATATAGACTCTCATGTGAAACCCATGTAAATTCCTATGTGAAACCCATGTGATTACATGTGAAACCCATGGGATTCCATGTGAAACCCATATTATTACATGTGAAACTCATGTTTTTTACATGTGTAAGCCACATAAACTCCCATGTGAGACCGATTAAAAAACCTGTGAAACCCATGTGATCACATGCAAAACCCATGTTATTACATGTGCAACCCATATAGACTCCCATGTGAAACCCATGTAAATTCCTATGTGAAACCCATGTGATTACATGTGAAACCCATGGGATTCCATGTGAAACCCATATTATTACATTTTCAATTCAATTCAATTTTATTTGTATAGCACCAAATCACAACAGAAGTTGTCTCAGGACACTTTCCATATAGAGCTGGTACAGACCAAGCTCTTTTATCTACAAAGAAACCAACAATTCCCCCATGAGCAAGCACTTGGCGACAGTGGCGAGGAAAAACTTCCTTTTAACAGGCAGAAACCTCGAGCAGAACCAGACTCTGGGTGGGCGGCCATCTGCCTCGACCGGTTGGGTGAGAGAGGAAGAGCAAGAGAGGGAGAGTGAGACAGACAGACAGACAGACAGACAGACAGACAGACAGACAGACAGACAGACAGACAGAAATGCAGTCAGAGAGAGAGAGAGAGAGAGAGAGAGAGAGAGAGAGAGACAGAGAGAGAGAGACAGAGAGACAGACATGCAGTCACAGTAACAGTGACAGTGGATGTAATAACAGCAGTAGCAGTTGCAGTAGGATGTCAGGCAGGGCCATGGCAGGAGATGCAGCTGAAATCCACAATCCAGATTCAGCCACTGTCCATGGGAACCTGCAAGACGACAAAGCACAGAGACTCCGGGGAAGGAGCTAAGTTAGTAACACGCCGTGGTAGGACATGAAAGCGTGCAGATGGAGAGGGACAGAAGGACAGAGGAGCTCGGTGTATCTTTGGAGGTCCCCCGACAGTCTAATCCTATAGTATCATAACTAGGGGCTGGTCCAGGACAAGCCTGAGCCAGCCCTAACTATAAGCTTTATCAAAAAGGAAAGTTTTAAGCCTACTCTTAAATGTAGAGACAGTGTCTGCCTCCCGGACAAAGACTGGAAGATGGTTCCACAGGAGAGGAGCTTGATAGCTAAATGCTCTGACTCCTGTTCTGCTTTTTGAGACTTTAGGAACCATAAGTAGACCTGCATTCTGGGAACGCAGTGTTCGAGTAGGGCAATAAGGTACTATGAGCTCTTTAAGATAAGAAGGTGCCTGGCCATTTATGGCTTTGTAAGTAAGGAGGAGAATTTTAAACTCTATTCTAAACTTTACAGGGAGCCAGTGCAAAGTGGCGAGTATTGGAGAAATATGATCTCGCTTCCTGGTTTTTGTCAGAACACGTGCTGCAGCGTTCTGGAGCAACTGGAGAATATTCAGCAACGAATTTGGGCAGCCTGATAGTAAAGAATTGCAATAATCCAGCCTGGAAGTTACGAATGCATGGACTAGTTTTTCTGCATCATTTTGAGACAAAATATGCCTGATTTTTGCGATATTACGTAGGTGAAAAAAGGCAGTCCTTGAAATTTGTTTTACATGGGAGTGAAAGGACATGTCTTGGTCAAAGATAACTCCCAGATTCTTTACAGTGGTGCTGGAGGCCAGCGCAATGCCATCCATAACTGCTATGTCATCAGAAAGTGACTTTCTAAGATGTTTAGGGCCTACTACTATAACTTCAGTTTTGTCCGAGTTTAGCATCAGAAAATTGCAGGTCATCCAGGTCTTTATGTCATGAAGACATGCTTGTAGTCTAGTTAACTGACTGGTTTCTTCCGGTTTCATTGATAAATATAGCTGGGTATCGTCTGCATAGCAATGAAAATTTATTGAGTGCTTCCTGATAATCTTACCTAAAGGAAGCATATATAAGGTGAATAGAATTGGTCCAAGCACAGAACCCTGCGGAACTCCATAGCTGACTTTAGTGAGCACAGAGGAGTCGTCATTAACGCGTACAAACTGAGAGCGATCTGACAAGTAGGATTTGAACCAGCTTAGCGCAGTTCCCTTAATGCCAATGAAATGTTCCAGTGTCTGCAATAGGATGCCATGGTCAATGGTGTCAAATGCAGCACTAAGATCCAGTAAGACTAGTTCAGAGACAAATCCTTTATCAGATGCAATTAGAAGGTCATTTGTAACTTTAACCAGTGCTGTCTCTGTGCTATGATGCACTCTAAATCCTGACTGGAAATCCTCGAATAAACTATTATTGTTTAGAAAGTCGCACAGCTGATTGGCAACTGCTTTCTCAAGAGTTTTTGAGAGAAAGGGAAGGTTGGATATCGGTCTATAGTTGGCTAAAACCCCTGGATCAAGAGTAGGCTTTTTCAGTAGCGGTTTTATCACAGCTACTTTAAAGGACTGTGGTACGTAGCCTGTTGATAAAGAGAGATTGATCATGTCTAAAACTGAAGAGTCAATTAGAGGTAATACTTCTTTAAACAGCTTAGTCGGGATAGGATCTAAAATACAGGTAGATGATTTTGATGATGAAATTATTGAAATTAGTTGGTGAAGGTCAACAGGAGTAAAACGGTCTAAAACTGCGACAGGCTGAGTAACAGTTTCTACGATTTCTGCGTTTGAAGACAAAACAGTACCTGTTAACGGCAGGAGTCGATGAATTCTGTCTCTAATAGTTAGAATTTTATCATTAAAGAAGCTCATGAAGTCATTACTGTTCAGAGCTAAAGGAATACATGGTTCAACAGAATTATGGCTCTCTGTCAGCCTGGCTACAGTGCTGAAGAGAAACCTGGGATTGTTCTTATTTTCCTCTATTAGTGCAGAGTAATAGGCTGCCCTGGCACTGCGGAGGGCTTTCCTGTATATTTCAAGACTGTCTTGCCAGGCGGACCGAAATTCTTCCAAATTGGTAGAACGCCATTTCCTTTCTATTTTCCGTGAAGTTTGCTTTAATTTTTGGGTTTGAGGAGTATACCATGGAGCTAACCTCCTCTGTTTAATTTTCTTCTTTTTTAGGGGAGCAACAGAGTCAAGTGTCATACGCAACGATCCTGTAGCACTATCAACCAGGAAGTCAATCTGGGAGGGACTAACGTTAGCATAAGACTCCTCTGTTGTATTGAGACATGGCATTGAATTAAATACTGATGGGATCATATCCTTAAATTTAGCTACAGCACTATCAGACAGGAGTCTGGTATAAGAATTTTTGCCTACTGGCTGGTAGTCTGGTAATATGAATTCGAAAGTTATCAAATGATGGTCTGATAAAAGAGGATTCTGTGAGGAGACTATTAAGTCTTCGATTTCAATGCCATATGTCAGAACAAGGTCGAGGGTGTGGTTAAAACAGTGAGTCGGTTCATGTACATTCTGGCGGAAGCCAACTGAGTCTAATACTGAGATAAACGCAGTGCTAAGGCTGTCATTATCAATGTCGACATGTACATTAAAGTCACCTACAATAATTACTTTATCTGCTTCAAGAACTAAACTTGATAGAAACTCTGAGAACTCAGCTATAAATTCGGAGTAAGGACCAGGAGAGCGGTATACTATAACAAATAAAAGTGGCTGCACTGTTTTCCATTTCTCATGAGAAAGAGTGAGAACAAGGCTTTCAAATGAGTTATAGTCGAGTTTAGGTTTAGGGTTGATCAAAAGGCTTGAGTCAAAAATGGCTGCAACTCCACCTCCTCTTCCGCTGCCTCGAGGAATGTGGGTATTAATATGGCTCGGAGGAGTAGCTTCATTTAGGCTCACATACTCTTCAGGACACAGCCAGGTTTCAGTCAGACAAAATAAATCAACATTATGGTCTGATATTAACTCATTTACTAGAACAGCTTTAGAGGACAGAGATCTGATGTTAAGGAGTCCACATTTAATTCTCCTGTCTTGTTGTACTATTGCAGAGGTTGTTCTAATTTTAATTAGATTCTTATGTTTAACTCCTCTTCTCTGTACTTTTGGTTTACTTAGTTTACGTGGTCGGGGGGCAGACACAGTCTCTATGGAGTGTTGGGTGGGTAACTGCTCTAATGGAGGCGCAGAGAAGCGTGTAGGACTGCAGCTCTGCCTCCTGGTCTCAACTCTGAGTTGTCAGGGGTTAGGTTCATAAATAAAATCGGTCAGATTTCTAGAGATGAGAGCTGCTCCCTCCAAAGTGGGATGGATGCCGTCTCCCCTAATCAGACCAGGTCTTCCCCAGAAAGTCTGCCAATTATCAATGAAGCCCACACCGTTTGCTGGACACCACCTTGACAGCCAGCGATTGAACGATGACATGCGGCTAAACATATCATCACTGGTCAGATTTGGCAGGGGTCCAGAGAAAACTACGGAGTCCGACATCGTTTTAGCATATGTACACACCGATTCCACATTAATTTTAGTGACCTCCGATTGGCGTAACCGGGTGTCATTACCGCCGACGTGAATAACAATCTTACGGTATTTACGCTTATCCTTAGCCAGCAGTTTCAAATTTGATTCGACGTCGCCCACTCTGGCCCCCGGCAGGCATTTGACTATGGTCGCTGGTGTCGCTAACTTCACATTTCTCAAAATGGAGCTGCCAATAATCAGAGTTGGTTTCTCAGCGGGTGTGTCGCCGAGTGGGGAAAACCTGTTAGAAACATGAAGCGGTTGGTGGTGACCCGTGGGCTTCAGCTTGGGACTATGCTTCCTTTGAACAGTCACCCAGCCTCCCTGGTTTCCCGGCTGCTCGGGAGCTGTCGAGGGACGGCTAGCCGGAGCTGCACTTTGTCGATCCGCATGTGAAACTCATGTTTTTTACATATGTAAGCCATATAAACTCCCATGTGAAACCGATTCAAATACCCATGTGAAACCAAGTGGGTTTCAAAATAGTCTTAGTACTTACATTTTCTATATAAAATTTAAACCAACAAAACACAGATCTAAACTAGGAATGCAAGCAGTCTTGGATGTGCCTGGCAGATGTCGTCTAAGAGGAAAATGAGGCTGCACGATATGATCTGTCCATCCATACAAAGGCAGATTTCAAACCAGTGTTTAATATTGAGTTTAATAATTTTACAAGAAATAAAGTAGTTAAGACAAATACAAAATAATAAGTGATACAAATACTGTTTATTTGCAAACATGCAATGAAAAGTGAGAACAGAACTGTCCATAAAAAGGATCAAAATGCCCCTAAAAAATGTCTTCTGGGAAAGAGTGTGTGTGTATTGTGTGTTTGTGTTGTCTCAGTCCTCTAGGTATCCTCCAGCAGGCTCCCTGTTTTGGGACTGAAAGACAAAATCAAAGATTAGGGCAGTACAAACACCAGTCTATTCTATCAAAGTAAAGGTTAATTTCTTTTCTATCTGGATTACAGGATTGGTTCTGTTATTTTTAAGTGATGACTGGTCTATGTCGAGTAGTCAAATATATAAACAAGCACAGATCCTGTGCAGACCCACAGCAGGCCCCTTAGAAGCCATCCAAAAACTGGATTCTACGAATCAAAGTATCATCAACAGTATCATATACAGTATAAATAGGTTACCCTGTTTCCCTCTCAGCTCGTCTCCTGGGGTCTTTTAATTTTGTGCCACGCAGGCTTTGATTTCAGTGTGTCCGATGGCTCCGTGAACTTTTTTGACATGGTCTGTAAGAAATGAAATGCTACTAAATTTACTCGGGGTTCACCAATTAATTCATGTTGTGTAATATAGGTGTCAGTGAGGATGCTAATGAAAATAATTGAAAAAGAGCAACATTTTTGTGTGTTAACAAGCTGATACAAAAGTATTTTGCACAACCCAAACAATATTCTGGCATGCTTACCAATTACTAGCTTCACTTTGCCTTTGTCAAGGCTCTGTCTTTTCTCCCCTATAATCCCCTTTTTTCCTGTGATGGAGCACATCGCCATCTATTCCACAGTGAAGATGGAGTCCATCACAGTCCTGCTTCTTGTAGCCATCACACCTTTGAGCGTAATCCAAGGCGGTTCCATTCATTAAATCCATTACAGACTCGTTCTGCAAAGATGAAGAATTATTAGAATACATCCGTGTACTCCCAGAATTCAAAAAAGTCCAGTTCTCAAAGGTGTGGCATTGGCATGGGTGCTGGTGAGAAAAAAAAGATTTGACTTAACTTTTTTTTTTTACTGGGGTTCAGGTTGTGTGGCGAAGCTTATGTTTGCATCCCACATGTGCAATGTGTAGGTGTAAGGCCTAAATTAGCAGTTAGCTATTACTGAGTTTCTAATAAGCAGTCTTAAAAATATAGGAATTATTTGAAATCATCATTTTGGCACATATAGTCTATGTAGTATTACTGTGTGGTGATGAATGAGTGTGTGCTCAGTCTATTAAAAACAGGGTTAGAATTTATTTATATTTTAAATATAACTAGATGTTGTTTCTAGAGCAGCAACAGTAACATTTACAACAGCAAAATTAAAAGTTAAAACAGCATATTTAGATAACGCAAAGCCTCGTTGTAAACATGTAATATGTAAATATGTGGATTGAAGGGCATCGTATATTTCACTATGAACTCTGCTGTCGCCAGGGTCATTTCACGGTGTCATTCTGAATCTCATTCAAAAGGAGTTCTGCTCTCTAACATTTCTGTCAAGACGGGTTTTTAGCGATGCAATTGTCACACATGGCCTTGTGATACTTTTGAAAGCTAGTAGAAAGGGTCGTTCTACACAATACGTGACTGTGAAAACAGGTCCAGACAACCGCTGTACTGTTCCTCTTTGACACTAAAGTCACCTCTGGCTCTTTGGTGTTCAGTTCTGGGGGGGAGGGGAGCTGGAAACTAGTGTGCCATTAACAAACATTAATTAGAAGAAATGAAAAGACAGCAGAATTTAAGTAAAGATGATCAATTCATTGCTTACAATAGGATTTGGGCAGGCCAAATATAATGAATGCATGGGAAACACTGCATGGTCCACAAATGAAATCACTTCTCCTGACTATGTAAATGGTACTATTGTCTATTGTCTTGTATAGCGTCTTTCACAGTTTTGTGATTGCATCTGCTAGCCCCACAATTAAATCAAAGAGGGAACACTTACCTATTCAAAATCACTAATTGAGTTGTCACTTATTATAGTTGTAGCATTATTATTATTTATATTGTCATGGAAATAGGTTCAAGGTTACTGCAAGGGCTCCCCTCCTTCTTACCCTCTTGCATTTGGAGGTTCAACCTTCGCAACCACCTGATTTCCTTATCCTCATCATTTATCCTCTCCTCAAGCTCCTTTAGGTCATTTTTGTAGTCCCTCTATCAGGTGAGAAAGAGAAGATAAAGAAAGAGGTTAAATAATGGATGGAGAACTTTGGTAGTATCTCGTGATGTACTGTAAGCCCAAAATCTGTGATTCTCTGTTATCTGTTGCTCTGGTTAGTACAAGTGGAGAAGGTGTGTTGTAATCCTACTGAAATGTTTTCAAGCGAATTGCTTTCTCTATGTCATTAAACAAACAAGTGCAACACCAAAATCAGGTCTGAAAAAATGCACACTTGTTCATTCAAACTGAATGGAAACCTGAACTTTGGCAAACATTACTGATGACAGGAAGATCATTGAGTGAATATACTAATATTTTCGGAATCTGCAGACTTTAGAGGATGTGCAACATGTTTTGTGTTTGGCTGGGACCACTTATGGCACTACCAATTAATTTAATAAGTATCGATGATAACAGGCAGAAAATCAGTAAGTAAACATTTTTTGGTTTTCCCTTAATTGCGGATTCTGCCTTTATTTGCTGCCTAGTTTTCTGCCTTTATTTGCTGCCTAGTTTGCTGCCTAGCCACAGCATGACTGAGATATCTGACAACAATCAGTTGGGTGCTGCGGCCTATTTTACTCACTGTTTCTACTGTCTTAAAAAATAAATGAATAGAATAAACAACTACACACAAAAAAACCCTTAGTTGTTTTTTTTGCATGCCTAAGCCATGAAACAAAATAATGAATCAGAAAATTGCAATGTTAGGGGTTATTTTATAGCCAGGTTAGCTAAAACATTCAATAATGCCTAACTAGCTGTTAGTAATATGATGCAAGGTTATGCTCTGATCTGTACGTTGTAGCTAGGTTAGCAGTCACAGTACCTTGCTAGCTAAGTTTGTTAGCCAACCTAATGGAGATGCAACATTAACAAGTTCCCTACAGACCACTACTATACTATACGTTTTTTGGTTTTTTTTTAATGTATTTATTAATTTTTATCAATTAGCAAACAAACACAAGACAGGGCCAAACAAAAAGGCCAACAAAAACAAGCTGGGAGTAACAACTTAAAAACCAAAATCACAAACAAAAAAAAACAGTTCCAGGTAAATGTGACAGGTACACTATACAACACTAAGTGAGGTAAAATAATAAAAAAAAAAAATACAATACAATGGGAGCTAAATAGAGAGATACAGCTTTTATACAAATGCCCTTGTCATATAGCAGAAATATTTACATTGATATAATCAAGAAATGGTTTCCATATTCTTTCAAAGGCATTAGTTTTGTAGTGCAGGAGACAGGTCAGAAAGTCCAGAGGTATATATTCCATTATTGTCCTATGCCATCCCACAACTGAGGGGGCTTTATCTAAAGTCCAGTGCTGAAGAATATTTTTCCTGGCACAAAATGTCAAAACATTATACAGTTTTTTCTGATATGTATCAGTTACACGGGCACTGGGAAGACCCAGAAGGAGGGAAACCGGGTCGAGTTCAAGTTCCTCAGAACCTTTTGTATTTCAAATAAAACATCATTCCAGTATTTTTGTATTTTAACACAAGACCAAAAACAGTGGGTAAGATCACCAGTTCCTGCCTTACAAACTTATATGCCTTATAGAAGGTTCTGATGGAAGCATCCTCCTGAGAAAGAAGCACTTGTTTCTCTATTTGTGTGATATTCATATCAGCAAGCAACGATGTGTCTTTTATAATAAAATCTCTGACCTGAAAATAATGAAAAAGATCATTTCTTGATATGCCATATTTTTCCATAATTTGATTGAAAGTCATTAGGGTGGGACCATCAAAGAGATCACCCAGGGAAGAAATTCCCTTAGCTGTCCAGCATTTATAAGCCGTGTCCAAGGTACCTGGGAGAAAGTTAGGGTTATCAGTGATCGGGGTGAAAACTGACGTAAGCCCTGATCTGCCTTCCATATGCCGTGTGATCCTCCATGCCCTAACAATATTAATTGTAACCGGGTTGCTACAAAGCTTTCTAATACATTTTAGTTTATCAACAAAGAGTAGATTTTTAAGAGGACAAATGGACAGAGATTTCTCGATATCAAGCCAGATTGAGGCAGCGTCATCTTTGATCCAATCAGCTATATATCTTAGATGGGCACTCAATTGATATCTCTTGATATCTGGGAGATCCAGCCCACCCATAGCGCTTGGTAACTGCAATACTGACATCCTAATCCGTGGTCTGTGTTTACACCAGATAAAAGAACTGAACCAACCATTCAGTCTTTTCACTATTTTATGGCTGAATAAGATGGGAATCATCTGTATTGGATAGAGCAAGCGTGGAAGAATAGTCATATTCAGAAGTGAGATTCGGCCGAGCCATGATATGGGAAGACTGTTCCATCTCTCCAGATCTTCTTTAATATTATCGAATAGTGGGTTAAAGTTGGCTTGAAACATCTGGTTAAATTTAGGTGTAATATATATACCTAAATATATGAAACCTGCAGGGGACCACTTGAATGGGAAGGGATTAGGGTTATCTGGTTTTTGTCGCAAATTACCCAGAGGCATTGCCTCCGATTTGGACAAATTAACCTTGTACCCAGAAAAGGCAGCAAACCGGGCAATAATCTGAATAAGACGAGGGACTGATACGGAGGGGTTTAACATGAACAACAACACATCATCTGCATATAATGTAATATTATGTGATTTTTCACCTACACCCAATCCAGCCAATAAAGGGTCTCGCCTGATAGCTTCTGCTAAAGGGTCAATCGCCACTGCAAACAGAAGTGGTGACAAAGGACAGGCCTGTCTGCAACCCCTCCAGACCACAAAATTTGTGGACCTAAGTCCATTGGTTATGACTGCAGCCATTGGCTGGGTATACAGGACCCTCACCCATCCAGCAAAGCCATCACCTAAGCCGAACTGTTCAAGTGCAAGAAATAAATAAGACCATTCGACCCGGTCAAAAGCTTTTTCCGCATCTAGGGATATCACAAGACCGTCTATTGCCTGCTTTTCAGATAATTGAATAATATTTAGCAATCTTCTGATGTTATTATAAGAATTACGGCCCTTAATAAAGCCAGTTTGATCCTCCTTCACTATAATTAGTAGAAGGCCTTCTAAACGTCTTTCCAAGACTTTGGAAAGAATTTTTAAGTCTACATTCAGCAGCGAGATCGGCCAATATGAGGCACAATCCTTCGGGCATTTCCCTTTTTTAAGAATCAGAGAAATATTGGCTTCTCTTAATGATAGTGGGAGGGTGCCACATTCAAAGGAGTGGTTAAACATATTCATCATGGGTTCTAATAAAAGATTTTGAAATTCTTTATAGAACTCACTACCGAGACCATCACTGTCTGGTGCTTTGCCTGTTCCTGATTGGGGCATTTAATTTAATTGGGAGATTAAGTTCAGAGAAGAAAGCTTCCATTAATGTTTTGGCATTGCTATCTTGTTCCGACTGATATAATTTTGTATAAAAATTTCTAAAAGTTTCGTTAATAAATTTATAATCAGAAGAGCAAGTCCCTGATCCATCTAGAATTGACTCGATAAATTAAGAGGCCCTTCGTTTTTTTGTTACATTGGCTAAGTATTTTCCTGGTTAATCCCCATGTTCAAATAATCTTTGTTTTGCATATCCTAATTTTTCCCCCGCCTTCTTTGTTAACAAAGAGTCTAATGTAGAGCGAATAGCAGTAATTTCCTTCACTTTGGCTATTATAGGTTTCTTGACATATTCCTTCTCAGATACACTTAACCTTTTTTCTAATAAAGCTTGTTGTTCCATTTTATGTCTTTATATGATTAACCCCCTGGCATAGGCCTTGGAGGTCTCCCAGAGCAGAGATGGATTATTAACAGAAGGGGAGTTAATGGACAGGAAATCCCTGAATTCTGTAGTGAAGTATGATATGAATTTATGATCTTTTAAGATTGAGGTGTCTATTCTCCAGTTCGTGGGTTTTTTACAGAGTTTTTTAAAAGTAATGTTCATATACACTGTCGCGTGGTCTGATATTATAATGTTTCTGATTGAACAGGAGGCAACAGATTCTACCAGCTGTTTTGGGGCAAAAAAAATAATCAATTCTTGTGTAACAATTGTGAGGATTAGAAAAAAAGGTGAATTCTTTATCTGCAGGGTGAAGTGTCCTCCAAACATCCACATATCCAAAGTCTTCACAGAGAGCAGTGATCTGCTTTGACTGTTTTGATAAGGGTAAGGCACTTAAAGGAAACCTGTCCATCAAAGGATTCATAAGACAATTAAAGTCACCTCCTACAATAGTATTTTCCACCGCAAGATCAGATAACTTGGTAAATGCCTCCATCAGAAAATTAAGGGGATGGCATGGAGGACAGTAAACATTCAAGAGAGCAAAATCCTCCCCATGTAGGGAGGCTGTGATAAGTACAAACCGTCCATACTTATCTTTGATACATTTAGACACTTTTACTTGTAAATTTTTCCTAATGAGTATTGCCACCCCTCTGCTTTTGGTAGTGAAAGATGAGAAATAGACTTGATCAAAGCCACACTGTTGCAACTTTAAATGTTCCTCATGACTCAGATGTGTTTCTTGCAACATAGCGATGTCAATCTTTTCCTTTTTTAAAGATAACAGTATTTTTTTTCCTCTTGATGGGTGAATGGCTTCCCCTAATATTCCAAGTGCACAGTCTCAATGTATCACAGGTCATAACATTTTTTATTGAAAAGATTTAAGCTCCCGAATGCATTGAAATATCCATATCGATTCTGCACCTGATTATAACCCAGCTGAAAAACAAAAAACAGACAACACACATTACAAATAACAAATGTGCCAACAGCACAGTTGGAGGAACCTTCCCCACACGATAACCAGGAGATTTCCATAACCTTCTCCATAACTAGACACTAACTTGACTGACTTCTCTTACAGCTCCAAGCTCAGTTAACACCACCTGTATGATATTGATATCCGCCCTTAAACAAAGACGAGCAGACCAATAACCGTCAACCATCCACGGGCAGCAAAAACATATTCATATATATATATGATCCACTCATAAACAAACTTAGTTCAAAACACCATTTCCATCCAGATAGATAAATTGCCCTCAAATGTAAGCAGATCAACTGGTGACTCACGTGTAGTTCATCTGAGAGTGTCAACAAAAGCCTTGGCTTTGGCGGGGGAGTCGAAGCTCTTGGCCTCCCCCCCGTGGATTATTTTCAGCGTGGCCGGGTAAAGCATCATGTACTTAGCTCCAATGTCCCGGAGGAATTTCTTCACATCATCAAAACCTTTTCGTTTACGCAGAACCGCAGCTGACAGATCCTGGAAAAACATGATGCTCGACTCCTGGTACCTCACTGTCCTGATGCGTCTCGCGGCATCCAGCACCCGCCGATTGTCGGCGAAGTTGGGCCTGTAGCGTTTGGGATAATGGCCCCAGCTTTTCATCAATCACCCTGGTTATGTTTGCCGTTATTTCCTGAATAGTTTGACGAAAAGCTGGGTCAAGTGCATCCTCGGCGTTAGCTATTAGCGGTTGTTGCTCTTCCTCCACTGCGGAAAAATCAGACAAGCTAGCAGAAGCTTCTGGTCTGCTCGTCTTGGTCGATTTCCTACTCTTTTTTGGTGGCATCTTGTCTTGGCGTCTCAAAAAATACTCATCAATATTCATATTAAAATGCACGACTTGGAGGTTGTCGTAAATATTGAATTAGGCGAAGATGTGTAAGAAATATCAGTGCGATGATGCGGAGCTCAGAAAAGTCAACCACTCTTTACGCTGCCATCTTGAGTCCCCCCACACGTTACCATTTTGTTGCTTGACTTAACGGTAAGTAATAATGAGATGGGTGCAATTGATCATAAATACTTATAGCACTAACGCTGAATTATTCATAATTGATTCACTTACCTTTTACACCAAGTATCTGGGCAGGAAAAGCTTTCCAGCTGCCTTTAGGTGGCTTTACTCTAACCGCCCCATGTTCCACCAGGCCAGTCCTCTTTGGGTCACTTGACATTTTTTTATCATTCACATTTCTCTCCAATCCCACACTTACTTTGATTTCCTCTATCCACTTTATTAGCACATACATAGCTTTCTTGTCCCTTTGCTAACGTAGCTTATACCTCTGGTCTACTTTGCCTCAACAACTGACAGTAAAAGCAGAGCCAATCAGATTTTTTGGCGGGCTTGCAAAGTCTCCATGCTCGTAATCTATAGCTTCTAGCAAGATGGCCGTGTGGTGATTTAATAGAATTGTTTCCCCTCTTATAATGCAGTCCTTTGATGACAACACTGACAGCGATGGGACAGGCGCAAGTTTGGACTCTGACTTTGAGGTGAATTTGCATTTTAAACAGCTTAACAGCTCAGAAATCACTTTGGCCTCATAAGCACACCATGTCTTCTGCCATTGCTCTGAGAAGTCAGCCTAGTCGTGTTATCTAACATGAGTCACGAGGGGTGCTTATGAAGCCAAGCAGTTAGTTATCTATTATAAAATATTTCTTTTTCTTCTTCTTTTTTTTTAAGCAACCCAGTGGACACGCTGTGGATGACAGTGATGAGGAACAGGGGAGGATGAAAAAGTAAGTTCACTCATTCTTTATTTCATGTGTATTCTCATAATGATTAAGACATAGCTCCACTTTGAAATAATGCTACCTATTGTCTCCTCCTAGCAGTCCCTTGATGACCACATGGACAGAGACAGCAATGGCACGGCCACAAGTTTGGACTCTGACTTCGAGGTTAGTTTGCATTTTAAGTTTTCACTTTCAATGTGAAGTAATCAAACATGATGTTCTGGGGGACCTCTCAGAACCAAGGACAGAAAACATGAGTAGTAGTTGTGCTAACGAGGCTAGAAATTGATTTACAGTATTTATTCATCATCATCATCATTATCAATATGATGATTTTGTATAAATACTGTATATCAACTTCTAAATCCTTTCCCTTTCACAGAAACTGATTTAACACAACAATTTAAATCCCGCACTTCTCTTAACTAATAATAGCTATAGGTATCTCTCCTCTCTGTAGCACCTCCTCGACAGCAACACGGATGACGATGATGGTGATGATGGTGGTGATAACGGCTCAACTTCTGATTCTGAACACATGGTAGGATCATTTTTGATACAAACCAGTCTGATTAGAGATATGAATCAAATCCTTGTTGAAGTTCAATCACTTCCTGTAAAATATGAGCTGTTGTGGTTCACACTACATGCAGTTGGATAATCTTTATTGTAATATATCCCAAATTTGCACAGTAGAGCCATCAAATATTTTGTCCTTGTACCATAGTTAGCTTGGAATGGGCACTGGGAATGGTTGAGCAGGATTCCAAATAATGGCAATTTCTGATAATGCACTAATAACTCATAACACTCATAACAACCAGTGTTTCTGAATATCGTGCCATCATAGAGCCAATGGTCAATATTTAGTCAATATTTTACGGCAGCCCCCTGACACTTCACAGCTGGAATCCAGATTCTTGATTCTTCTGCCAATAGCGAGCAGTTTAATTTATGATGTCACAACATTTCATACTGCTTCTGAAAGAGGGTGGGGGTGCCTCTTGCTGCCAAGAGGCCAAATGGTTCGATCACATCTCCTACTTTAACCACATTGCTGGAGCTGTAACTAATAGAGATCCTGTTTTTATTCCAGGTTAATGATGGCATCATGAGGTCCCCACTGTACAGAGGAGCATCTGTTACTATTGGACAAACCATCCTACTTTTGATGGCTTTTGCTGGAGCAGTGGGATTGACACAAGATGGTCTTCAAACACTTCTCCAAATTGTGATACTTATTCTGCCACAAACTTTCCTCTTGCCATCCACCAAA